>NC_085137.1:421600665-421650665 GCF_035046485.1 Aedes albopictus
AAGAGCCGCGAGAAATCAATTCGGTGAAATATCGATTGGGAAGTCAACCGCAGTGGAGTGAGGCGAGTAGATTCAGCAGATCAAATTCAAGAACTTATGGTGGACGTAATCGTAGTAGAAGCATTAGCTCGGGTAGCTACCCTAGAAACCGTGAGCGTATACAGTACGATAACAACAGATACGATTACCATATGCGAGACCGTAATCATTATGTTGACAGGCCAGGAACTAGTTATTCTGATCGTCGCAATTATCGAGAAGGTAACCCTCATCAAAATGTTATTTGTAATTATTGTAAACTTAAAGGTCATGTTAAAAAAATTGCTACAAATTGAAAAATCGTAAAACTGTAAATTTGGTTGATGATGCACCGGCTGAGATCAATAGCTACGATTTTAAACGGTTGCAAATAAGAAATTCCGATGATGAAGACGAAGATTATCCTTGTATGATGATAGCAAGTAGACAGGTCAGTAAGCCATGCATGGTGAAAGTGTTTGTTGAGGGTATAATGCTGGATACACGCAGAAAAATCTATTTTAAAATCAAAAATATTTGAGGCAAATTCAAATAAATTGTCAATTTGTTCTGGCCACAAAAATAAAACTGTTTGGAGCAAATCAAACGTCACATTTGAAGCTAATGAAATCCATGTTTGAAACAAAAATGCATCTTCTGACAGATTATGTTAGAAATAAATGTAAATATTTTTGTTTTTTTTTGTGCAGGTTGGCCCTACGGAAATATTTGTTTTCCCATTGAACTTATAAAGTCATTTCCTTCGCTGGAAAAATCCACCTCCGGTGTTGTACTTCCAATGCCAACATCATGTATATATCTATTAGATAACATACGCTCCCGACAAGAACGGGATTTCGTGAAGACTTTCGGTGAACCTTGCCTTTTTTGCAGGAGGAAATTTTGTTTGATGTTGCAGCTGGAACTTGTGAGTTTTGTTTATAATCTCGAGCGCGGAACGGGGGGCTCCTCAATGGGTATCGTCGCAATAAATGTGTAATTGAGTTAGTTTTAAAAATTAAAATTTTAGTTTTAAACATTTTATCAATTTACCGAATAAACATGAATATTTTTGTTTCAAACGAACGAAATTTGTCTCCGTGTATGGAAATAGATTGCGGTGCGGCGGTAACCAGAGCTGCCACATACAGGGTTGTATACGAAAAAAAAATTTGGCACCCCCTCGTTTATTTTTAAACCGCAAGGCAATGGAACAAGTTTGTTAACTCAAAAAATAGTATATTTTTGGAACTATTTTTTAAGCTTTCAGTCCTAGTAAAATACTTTGAGGTAGCAAAATAAACGAGGGGGTGCCAACTTTTTTCGTGTACGGAATACAGGCCACATTACCTGGCGCCTGGCGGTAACGGTTATCAGTTTGGCAGTTTACAGGGCGCATTTCAAGCATATCAAGACTACTAAGTGCACCAGTCGTTTGGTCGTCGTTGACGGGCAACAGTTGTCTATTTTTGGAGAAATATTGGTGAAAGTTACGGCAAACCAAGTTGAACAACATATGCGTTTAATTATACTTGACTGTGCAAAGCAGTTTGTACCACTATTTGGTAGAAATTGGTTGGACGTTTTCTATCCTAATTGGAGAAAAAGCTTTGGAAATTCAGAGGGAATCAACGCAATAAGCAAGGATATGGAAAGTAAATCAAGCCGCAATGTTGACATTGGTAATATTGAATCCAGCATAAAATCGCGTTTTCCTAAGGTTTTTGATGGTGATTTTTCATATCCAATAACAGGGTTTGAAGCTGATCTTGTCCTAAGAGAGGATAAACCGATATTCAAAAAAGCTTACGACGTGCCGTACAAATTGCGGGAAAAGGTGGTTGAGCATCTGGATTCGCTTGAGAAACAAAACGTTATTTCGCCAATACAGGTTAGTGAATGGGCCTCCCCAGTCGTTATAGTGCCAAAGAAAGATAACGATATAAGAATGGTAATAGATTGTAAAGTCTCGATTAACAAGCAAATTATTCCCAACACGTATCCACTACCTCTAGCACAGGACATATTTGCGTCTCTAGCAGGATGTAAATGGTTTTGTTGTCTTGATTTAGCGGGGGCGTACACTCAACTTAAATTATCGAAGCGATCCAGGAAATTTGTTGTGATAAACACCATCAAGGGGCTTTATACGTATAATCGGCTACCTCAAGGCGCATCGTCCAGTGCCGCCATATTTCAGAAAGTTATGGACCAGATTTTAATAGGTTTAAAACATGTCTGTTGTTATTTGGATGACGTATTAATTGCAGGAGAAACGATTGAAGAGTGTTTATCAAATTTGAATCTTGTACTCGAAAGGTTACAAAAAGCTAATTTGAAAGTAAACTATAAAAAATGCAAATTTTTCGTCAATTCTTTAAATTATCTAGGACATTTGGTTACGGAAAAGGGACTTTTGCCATCGCCTGACAAATTATTAACAATAGAGAAAGCTAAGGTTCCTTCTGATACTACTGAACTTAAGGCCTTTTTAGGGCTGATCAACTTTTACGGGAAGTTTGTTCCCCATTTATCAGCAAAATTGAGCTGCTTGTATGCCCTACTACGTAAAGATACAAAATTTGTTTGGAATGAACAATGCCAGAAGGTTTTCGATGAGAGTAAACAAGCGTTATTAAATGCAGATTTTCTGGAATTTTACGACCCGGCAAAACCGATTATAGTTGTATCAGATGCTTGTAACTATGGGCTGGGAGGAGTTATTGCCCATAATGTTAATGGAAAAGAAAAACCTATTAGCTTTGCATCCTTCTCTTTGAACTCCGCACAAAAAACATATCCCATCTTACATCTAGAAGCATTGGCATTGGTATGCACGGTAAAAAAATTTCATAAATTTCTATTTGGCCAAAAGTTTACAATCTTTACGGATCACAAGCCACTTCTGGGAATTTTCGGGAAATATGGCAAGCATCAGTTATGTGTGACTAGACTACAAAGATATGTTATGGAAATGTCTATTTATGAATTTGACATACATTACAGGCCATCTTCTAAGGGAAGATTCAAATATTACGTCCATCATTTTTTGGGATTTCTAGACCCCCCCTCCCCCCTCTGTCACGCTATTTTCCTATACCTAATACACATACTGTCACACTTTTCTAGACCCCCCCCCCCTCCCCCAAATCTTGGACGTAATTTTTGAACGTTCCCTAAGATGGGAAATGCAGATTTCTGCTCTAGATTTCCGCTTAACCAAAGTGTTCCTAAAAAACTAGATAGTGGGTGTATCAAGAGTATAAATTTTTTTGACGATTTTCCGTTGGATTATTCATTGATTGCAAAAGAAAGTAAAACAGATGATTTTCTTTCCAAAGTGACAGATTTTATTGTAAATGGTTGGCCCAAAAAGGTAGAAAACGTTTGGCGTCAAATATTTTCGATGCGTTATGATTTGGAAGTTGTAGAAGGATGCATTTTGCACCAGGATCGAGTATTTATCCCATTTTCTCTTAGAAACGACATTTTAAGACTTCTTCATTCTAATCACAACGGCATTGTTAAAATGAAGCAAGTTGCCCGCCGATCGATTTTTTGGTTCGATTTAAACAAAGACATAGAACAATTTGTTAAACATTGTGAGCCATGCATAAAGATGTCAGTGGTTCCTAAGCCTATTTCTAATACATCTTGGATTCCGACAAATCGTCCGTTTAGTCGCATACACGCTGACTTTTTCCACCTAGAATCCAAGACCTACCTTTTAGTAGTTGATAGTTACACAAAGTGGCTGGAAGTAGAAATTATGAAACATGGAACGGACGCAAGCAAGGTCATAAAGAAATTTACAGCTATTTTTGCAAGGTTTGGACTTCCAGACGTCCTTGTAACGGATGGTGGACCACCATTTAACTCCAGCTTTTTCATTGGTTTCATGGAACGCCAGGGAATAAAAGTGATAAAAAGTCCTCCATACAACCCGAGCAGTAATGGTCAGGCGGAGAGGATGGTAAGGCTAGTTAAGGACGTGCTAAAGAAATTTCTGTTGGACCCCTCGACGAGATCACTCGACGAAGATGATCGAATAACCTACCCAAGTAACCATGACGCTGGATATAGAGCATTAATTTCGCTTTATAGTGTATTATATGACATGCGATATAAAGTTGTTTTGTCATTTAAGTACCATTAAAGTAGGTTTAAAGTCGAAAGTGGCGCTACTATTGTTGATTTAAAGCAAGCTTTACTGTGGTGATTGCTAAAGCATATAAAATGCTTGTGCCATATAGCTAATGCAATAAAATCGTATGGAATGTATAAATAAAGCATCATGTAAACAAAAGGAAAAAAGTATTTCTGTCAATTTTCTATCTATTTTTATCTACCCATACCTGTTCCGATACTCGCACTCTGATTTTTTTTTCTATTTCGGGTATTGAACCAAGACTGCTGAAACTGGACCACGATGGAAGTCGGACGCGCTAACGCTGTGTGCTACGATGACAATGTGTTTTGCACCTGGAAAAATGTGCAACATAAGATAACGTTTACTCAGCTCGTGCCTTATTGAGTTGTGTTTTCAGCAGCTCTAAAAGTTGTGCTGGGGTCGGCATGCTATCAGTTATCATACTTTCCCAAACTCATCCTAGTCGAAAACAAGCGATTACAGAACCGATTGATTTCACAAACGAAGATAATATAAAGACATAAATTCGTCTGTGTTGATTCTGTTCTTTTTGTTTACATATGTGCTCAAAAAGCACAATAAATAAGGAACAATACAAACAGCGCTTTAATCCTTTCTTTTATAAAATCGGAGCACTATGTTAAATAAGGAATCCAATACAGTCATGACTCGCTGGTTGGGGGCTTAATAGTTGGATGACTTTTTAGTTGGGGCCTCGTTAGTTGAGCAGTCAGCCAACTAAAAAGTACCTGGATGTCATAATTCAATGTCAAACTGAAAATGACAACCAATCTGTAATTCCGAGGGGCGAGCTAATGAGTTTTTGGTTGCTTAAACTTTACTGATAATCGAGAAAAAATTTCTATTTCATATTTCTTAAAAAAAAAAGAATATGTACAATTACTTCGAAACAAATGCAAAACATCGGCAATCTTTATTTTGTCGATCATTGAAAGTGTTTTGTGCTTGCTTTTGGTCCGGGTGGTTTCATAAACATCTATATTTTCACTTCACCGACTGAAAATGGGTGAAAATAATTATTTCTCGCATTGGCCATATATGTATCTTGCAAAACGTATCAGTTTTGCTCTAAATGTATAACAAATTGATTTTTTTTTTCTTTTTGCTTCCAACCTAAACATGATTTAAAAAAACAATGCGCACGCCCCTTGTGCTGCTGTCACTTCACCCAACTAGCGAATCGAATTCGTTGGTTGGGTGGAGGTTGTGGCTCAACGAGCGGGTTCCGACTGTACCCCACATAAGTTTTGTTCCCTCAGCATCTGATTGTCTTCATGTCCCAAAAAGAAAATTTTCAAATAGCAACATCTGAGCATGATAATCTAAGTGCAACGCAGCAATCCATGAAAATTTGGGTTTGTTTTCCATTCTTTTCAACGGTTCTGTTTCTAAAAATGTTTTACAGTTTTTTTTTCTTCGAACTGAGTGTTTTTTTCTGTTTACAGTGATGGAAGCCTTAGTAAAGGCATATATAAAGTAATAAATGCTTGCATTATTGCTTGCCACAAAGCTTTTAACATGATAATGCAATGAAGCATTAAACAACGGCCCTATAGAACTATACCGTACTGTCAAAATCCTATAATGCTTCAATGCTGTCATAATGTAGATGTAACGCTACATTACTTGACAGATGTAGAATAAAAGTTATCTTGCATTAGCTAAACTATAGTACGATTGAATTAATGTTATGATATAATGCTTGTGGTTACTTGGGTATTTTCTAGCAAACTATAGAAATACTAGTACTTCATCTGACGACAGATTCCCATCGGAGAAGTTATTGAGTTTTAAGCCAAAGAGTCTAGTGGATCTTTTGCATCCTAGACGAGGATACAAAAATAGTTTAATATATGAAGGACCTAGTTCCTCGGGCCCTTCTAAAAGAAGAATAGTTCAAACAACTGTAGATAGTACGCCCTCCCAAGATCTTTTTCTCAATTTGGTGATAGGGGATAGAATATGGTATAAAAATAATGATAAGCATGCAATTGAGAAATGGGTGGAGGCGAAATATGTCAAAAGAGTATCGACTAATGTTTTTGAAATATCTTTTGGCAGGCACAATTGCAACGCTCACAGAAATCAGCTGAAGATTGTGGGACCGCGACAACTCAGTTCGAAGGTTCAAGTGTCGATACAACGAGAGAAACGTCGAAGGGACTCCTTAGATTCTGAGGAAGAGCTGCTCGGATTCCCAGACGAGCAAGGCATTTCGCTTAGGCCGGACATCGAGAAAAAGAAAGTGAAATTTACGAGAACTAGTCCAATAGCAACGCGAGGTTATTTGCGATCAAAACGGAATGGAGATCAAGAAAATCGTCATCAAGTCGAACCCCAGTAGCAATGTTTGCAGTAGTGAATCGTCATTGAGTCCTGGGAGAAGCCTAGAGAGAAATAAGAAGAAAAATGTGAAATTTAAAAACCTAATGAAACGAGAGGAAGAAATTGTTGAGAATTCTATAACTGTATGAAAAGATCAAAGAAGTTTAATGTTTATGCCATTGTCAAGAATTTGACGCTCTGAATATTTGTATTAAAAGTGTATGTGCAATGAACTCGAAATAGCCACTATTTTGTTTTTACAATAAGACTAACGTCTAATCTAAAGGAGGAAGAATTGTTATGATCGGGAAAATAGCCAAACCCTTTCGAGAGAGTTATGAGAGCATAGAGAGGAAACGATAAGTGAATAAACCTAGATCGAGATCGATCTCTTGTAATTTGGAAGACTAACGAAGCTAAAGAAGTAAAAACACGTCTTACTTCTATTAGAAGAAACTCCAATTGGTAATTTATATTGAACATTATAGTAATAAGAAGAGCGGGGATAAACACGAGTGGGACGATTTTCACGAAGTCCGTTCAGCTGCTTGGTTTCGCCGATGATATTGATATTATTGCTCGTAAATTTGAGACGATGGCGGAAACGTACATCCGACTAAAGAGTGAAGCCAGGCGAATCGGATTAGTCATTAACAGGGATGAGAAATGTACTGGAAAAAACGGTTACCGGCTGTACATTTGACATTTTTCCACACGAACATCACAGGACCAGCCAAACTCAAACTGTTCGAAAAATAAATGTCATAACATTTTTTTTCCAGCAGCCTTCTTCCTCGAAACGGTTTTCAAGCGCGAGAGCGCCGGTACTCGAGCACAACGACGACGGAAATTTCTGTCTCTCCCATTTTCGCATTTTTCTGCGTTTCAAACCGCTTATAGACAAACTTCTATATATGCATCACAAAGCTAGGAGTGTGCTCTAGCTTTTTGAGCAAACAGATTCAAATTATTCACTAAAGCAAGTGAGTTATTAGCAGTTGAACATATTTGACATTTTTCGCAATCACCCGCCTCGGCAAGACTGCTCATAAATATTTTTGTGGAGAAGTGAAAACTATCAAGCGCCAGCTTGACTGCCGACGGCGCGGCTGCTGATGGTATTGGTGCTGCCGTTGTTTTGTTTTTATTTTACTGTCGGTTTCGATGAACGGAAAAGAGAAAAAAGTATTTTTGCCATCCCTGGTCATTAATGTGTCGAAGACAAAGTACATGATGGCAAAGGGCTCCAGGGAGGAATCATCGCGCCCGCCACCCCGAATTCATATCGACGGTGATGAAATCGAGGCGGTTGAAGAATTCGTGTACTTGGGCTCACTGGTGACCGACGACAACGACACCAGCAGAGAAATTCAGAGGCGAATAAAGTTCGCCGTAACACGAAGTTAACCATCTACAAAACGCTGATTAGACCGGTCGTCCTCTATGGGCACGAAACATGGACCCTACGTGCAGAGGACCAACGCGCCCTTGGAGTTTTCGAACGGAAGGTGTTGCGTACCATCTACGGCGGAGTGCAGATGGAAGACGGGACTTGGAGAAGGCGAATGAACCACGAGCTGCATCAGCTGCTGGGAGAACCAACCATCGTCCATACCGCGAAAATCGGGAGGCTACGGTGGGCGGGTCACGTCATCAGGATGTCGGACAGCAACCCGACTAAAATGGTTCTCGAGAGTCATCCGATCGGTACAAGAAGACGTGGAGCGCAGCGAGCTAGGTGGGTCGACCAAGTGGAGGATGATCTGCGGACCCTACGCAGAGTGCGGAACTGGAGACAAACAGCCATGGACCGAGTGGAATGGAGGAGGCTACTATGTACAGCAGAGGCCACCCCGGCCTTAGCCTGATCGGTAAGGTAAGTAATAAAAAGAAAGTTGATGGATTGAAACAATAGGAAGCAATCAGTGAAGTACTAGATTGAAAGTAGTGAGCTGGATTTTTGTATGGTGAGATGATCAGTTCTCCATTTCTGCAATGAAATGGTGTAAACAGCGTGGGTTATATGGTTTCTTGCCTAATTTGATGCTGTTTGAGCAAAACTTTGGGTAACTGTGTTGTTGAAATTGCAAGAAATAAATAATACAACATCACAGTTACCCAAACTTTTGCTCAAATAGCATCAAATTAGTCAAGAAATCATATAACCCACGCTGTTTGGACCATTTCATTACAGAAATGGAGAACTGATCATCTCACCATACAAAAATCCAACTCACTACTTTCAATCTAGTACTTCACTGATTGCTTCCTATAGGACAGATTGGTGAAGTACTAGATTTGTAGTAATGAGCTGAATTTTAGTATGGTGAGAAGGTCAATAGGACAAATCGGTGAAGTACTAGATTTGTAGTAATGAGCTGAATTTTAGTATGGTGAGAAGATCAATTCTCCGTTTCTGCAACGAAATGGTTCAAAAAGCGTGGGTATTATGATTCCTTGCCTAATTTAATGCTGTTTGAGCAAAACTTTTTAAAACCGTTTTGTTGTTTTTCCATTTCTTGCAACATAAACAACATAGTTATCCAAAGTTTTGCTCAAACAGCATCAAATTAGGCAAGGAATCATAATACCCACGCTTTTTGCACCATTTATTTGCAGAAACGAAGAATTGACCTTCTCACCATACAAAAATTCAGCTCATTACTACAAATCTAGTACTACACCGAACGTTCCCCATTCTCCGTTTCTGCAATGAAATGGTGCAAAAAGCGTGGGTATTATGATTTCTTGCCTAATTTGATGCTGTTTGAGCAAAACTTGGGGCAACAGTGTTGTTATTTTCTCCATTTCAAGCAACATAAACAACATAGTTATCCAAAGTTTTGCTCAAACAGCATCAAATTAGGCAAGGAATCATAATACCCACGCTTTTTGCACCATTTCTTTGCAGAAACGAAGAATTGACCTTCTCACCATACAAAAATTCAGCTCATTACTACAAATCTAGTACTACACCGAACGTTCCCCATTCTCCGTTTCTGCAATGAAATGGTGCAAAAAGCGTGGGTATTATGATTCCTTGCCTAATTTGATGCTGTTTGAGCAAAACTTGGGGCAACAGTGTTGTTATTTTCTCCATTTCAAGCAACATAAACAACATAGTTATCCAAAGTTTTGCTCAAACAGCATCAAATTAGGCAAGGAATCATAATACCCACGCTTTTTGCACCATTTCATTGCAGAAACGGAGAATTGACCTTCTCACCATACTAAAATTCAGCTCATTACTACAAATCTAGTACTACACCGAACGTGCCCCATTGGGTTAGGGATCCATGTATGTACAGCCTGGAACACATAGCGTCCGTTGCGTCGAGGTTTTGCGTTTTTTTGACAGTTTTCCCATACACGCTCGTTGAAATCTACTCAAAAGTGAGTAGAATTCGACTCACTTTGGTACAAAGTGGAACAGCTCAAAAGAGAGTAATCGAGCGTTACTCACTTTAGAGTAAAGCTGAATTTTATCAAAATTAGAGTAACTCTAACTCACTTTTATTAAATTTGAAATTATCAAAGTGAGTAGATTTTTACTCAGTCTCACAAATTTGTTTTGATTGTTTTTTTTTTTATTTAGATTGAAAAAAAAAATGCCGAGTTCATAAACAAACACACACACATTTTATTACTAAATTACAAACTATCTAACAAAATAATTTTTAATTGAAATTGAAAATAAATGCTTGCAACTGGATCACGAGCTGGAACTTGTTCTCCCCGGATGTCAGAGCTCCGATGATTTCCGGCGGCCAGTACATCATAGGCGAATGCAATTCTGAAGGCGATCCTGCATATCTTAAGAGGTCTTCCGGGTCTTCCGAAAGAAACCATCGGTAATCCTTTTATAAAGTCATTTTAATTTGAATATTTTCCAAGTACTTTTCTACTGAAATGGTTCGCTAAGCACCACGGGGCTCTTGACAATTTCTGGAAAACAGTTTTTGAGAATTATTATACAATAACTTAACTGTACTGTATGTATATACACTTACCATGCCTTCCTCTTGGCTTTCCTAAAACAAACTTTGCAGGACTAGTGTTTCGTCTAAATACTTAATATTTAATTGAAAGCATTTTCACCGCAGCGACTTAGAACGATTTTCACTGGATTTTGACCGTTACAGGTGAGTGAATTTAAACAGCCAATACTCAAAAGAGAGTAAAGCGCAAATTTCTTGGCAAGTGAGTAGAAAACAACTCAGTTGGTCAAAATAATGTTACTCTCTTTTGACAGTTTTTGCCAAAGTATTGAAGTGAGTCGAAAACTACTCACTTTTGAGTAGTTTTCAACGAGCGTGTAGGAAATGTGTCAAACTACTGTCACGCACACGCAAACGTATGTATTGTGTGGGGCACTTAACTCTTCGTAGACTGGAAAGTGCTAGTACGCAAGGGACATGCTAGAATCCTTATTCCTGAACACATTTATTTATTTATTTATTTATTTGATCTACATCAACAGGCTTACTAGAGCCCCAATGATGGTTTAAAAAAAATAATGACAATAATTATGATAACAATAATATTAGAAAACAAACAACCCTGCCCTTCGATTCAGAAAGGGGTATGGGCGCGTTCTGCCAACTTGGTCGAGGCAGATTTCTTGTGTGAACAAGTTCCATACGGACATTCAAAAGTGCCTGAACGAAATATGTCGCTTGTTAGGATCACTTGAAGATCGGATGGAAGATCATTCTCTCTTTTAGAATAGTCGCGTTCGTTCATTTGTTGTTTTTCTTTCGCGTTCGTGTATTTCAAGTTTATCTACCACTGAGTTTGATGATCGCTGTTAAGACAGCAGGAATGATCTTCTCATCTGCATCCGTTGAACCATTCTGAATGGCCGTAGTGAAAGTATCACCAAAACACTAATAATATTTTTTCTATCTTTTCATGTACATCAAATCCCACGCCCGAGTATTGAGTCGGACACCAGGACATCGAATTAATCAAAGCTAAGTACATTTGATTTCCTTTTTCATCATATATGGAAGGGTTATGAAAGCTATATAGATGTTTTTAGACTTGGGATTATTTATTTTTCTAAACTATTCGGTTGATATAGACAAACACTATTAGTTTCATTTGAAAAATATGCAATAATTGATACCGTTAGTTTTTCACACACACAAACACACATACACACACACACACACACACACACACACACACACACACACACACACACACACACACACACACATACAGTTCTTGAAACTTGGTAACATTTCCATTCTTAGTATTTGTAGGAGATCGTTTTGTGGGTGGCTCCTAGTATGTTTGAGTGCCTACAGTGATACTTGGTTGCAAATTTCATAATGTTTACATTTATCTGAATTGTCGGGGTCAACTGAGATTGGGAAGGAGGGTGTAGCATACAATGGTGCTGGGTTGCAAAGCTGACGTGTGATCGATACTTGGACGCATTTTACCAACGCAGCTTGACATGACGAAAACTGATTAATTTTACTAGCTGGACAACGTAATTTATGATTACAAAGTAGAAGACATCTTTACAAAGCCAACGTGTGATCAATACTCAATACTTAAATTGCATTATTGGCGTTAATGCCTTGTATATGACATTTTGGACAAATATTTATTATTAACAACGTTTCCTTGTATAATAACTAGGTAGACATTTCTAGGGCACGTGGAAGAGAATGACATGGTGATGTAGAACCGATAGGACAGCTGAATGATTTGACTGTACATTAGAATAGATAGCTAGGTTTTGTATGTCGTATCATGGGAAGCCCATGACATATTAAAAATCATTGTCTATAGTCTATCATTGGGGATAGCGCCAGTGCTGTAGGTGGCTACCAACACAGGTGTTATCGCAGCAAGGGTTGTTGTCTTCATTTGGTATTTGACCGTCATAGATTCGATTAAACATTTAACAAAATGTTTCTTGGTGGTAACATTAGTATAGTTGTCGACATAGACAGCATGTTGTACTTTATGTTATTTCCAAGAATTAATTTGCTTTTGGATATGATCGTTCATGGTGCTTCAGATTCCGTAGGTAAACATTTTTTTTTTTTTCAAAATAACTTCAAAGACTTGACATGACTGAGGGCTGACATGATAGGAGAGAAAATGCAAAAATTTGATTAAAACTACATAGACACAATGTAAAAAACTAGTGTTAAATAAAATCTTAGACGGTATTATTTCACTGATCAAAAAAGCAGGAATTTAGTTAGGACTTAGGACGGTTGACATTGTAAAGGGTTACGATGGATATAATATTACTTTGGACTGAGATGATCACAGATATGCAGAAGACGACTAGCGAAATTAGAAACACAATTTGATACATTATTGACTATATTTTGACAAATAGGGTTTGACAAATTTCTTTACAATATCGAATGGAAGCTCAAAAAGTGTTATCTAACACTAATATGAGAGTTATTTGGGGATGATGCTGGTGCTGTCAATGACTAACATCGATTATTGACACTATTGGTAATCAGCTTGAAATAACTGAGGATATTATCTGATTATTGTTTGGGGAAGCTGTCAGAAAAACTAGTTGCCCATATCGGCTAAAAACGCTAGCTCTGATAGCTGTCTTCGAATAATTTTCAGAAATATCAAATCTTTAAAAATTAGCCACGACACATTTTTTTTTCTTTTTGCTCTTTGTATATTTTTCAAGAATAGTACTCTGAAGGCGTTAACATAGACATAGCCACCCTTTTTATCTCTGAATGTTGTCCAGTGACCTCGGAGATTTTCGATTATTGAAATATTGTTCAATTATCAAATCATCTTTGGAGCTTCCATTCGATCAAAAAACTAGTGCGATGGGAAAAGTTAAAAACAGTATTTTTTAAAAACTACTACGACTCAATGCTAATTACTACACACTTTGCTCAAGTTGACGACATCGTCTAGTCCATCGTGAGTATTGGTCCTAGTAGGGGGAAAGTTGGGAAAGGGTCCAGGCTTTGCTATCAGCTGTCCTGCAGCTCCACCTGGTCACTCTTCAAAAAAAAAAAAAAATAATATTAGAAAACAAACATGTTTCATTATTGGAATGGTATTGCTGCTAATGTTAAAACCCGGGCTCTAAACTTCTTATTGGGGAGAATTTAGCGGTACACAAGGGTGATGCTAGCTTTCCGATGCATGGCCAATAATTATCAGTGCTCTTGGTTTGTTTTCTATAAGAAATTACTGAGAAAACAAAACAAAAACTGTATCAAAATCGATACTTTATTACTCTTCAATGGCAATAGGAAGCAATCAGTGAAGTACTAGATTGAAAGTAGTGAGCTGGATTTTCGTATGGTGAGTGAGATGATCAGTTCTCCATTTCTGCAATGAAATGGTGCAAACAGCATGGGTTATATACATTCTTGCCTAATTTAATGCTGTTTGAGCAAAAGTTTGGGTAACTGTGTTGTTGAAGTTGCAAGAAATAAATAATACAACAACACAGTTACCCAACCTTTTGCTCAAATAGCATCAAATTAGTCAAGAAATCCTCAACGGTACAAACAGCGTGGGTTATATGATTTCTTGACTAATTTGATGCAATTTGAGCAAAAATTTGAGTAACTTTGTTGTTGTAATATTTATTTCTTGCAACTTCAACAACACAGTTGTCCAAACTTTTGCTCAAACAGCATTAAATTAGGCAAGAAACCATATAACCCACGCTGTTTGCACCATTTCATTGCAGAAATGGAGAACTGATCATCTCACCATACAAAAATCCAGCTCACTACTTTCAATCTAGTACTTCACTGATTGCTTCCTATTGAGTAATGCGTCATGCACTACACTAAGGATACGGGTAATGTCACAATAGATCTAAAAACTGGTCGCAGTGACAGAGCTGAACAGGTAAAAAAAAAATGATCGTGCAGTTGAAAGTCGGAACTTTTGACGCGCGAAAACTGATTTTTCTCCAAAACCATGCGTCAAACGTACGTCGGGCAAAGTGAGCTGGATATAGGGCCAAATCCGCACCACGTCCGACGCTAGGTTTCAATAATTGTGGATTTGTGAGAAAACTCGATTGTCGCGTTCGGGTTTCAACCGCGACGACAATATGTTGGGATGTTCTAAACTGTCCTACAGACTGTAGGCTACAGTGAAGTTCTTCAAATCTACAGGGTGTTAGGTTCCTGAGTGCAAACTTTTTAAAGGGTGATAGAGGACCATAAATGGCGAAAAAAATGTTCTACGCATATGGTCAAATCTCAACCGTTACGTAGTTATTGAACTCCCCATGTCATTGACTCTCATTGCCTTAACTGGCTATAACTTTAAAATGATCAAACTTATCGCAGTTTTTCTACCCTTATTCGAAAGATTATTGAATTTTCTATCAAATGGCATCTTTGAATCGATTGGCT
Organism: Aedes albopictus; assembly: GCF_035046485.1. NCBI lineage: Eukaryota > Metazoa > Arthropoda > Insecta > Diptera > Culicidae > Aedes > Aedes albopictus. Next base: position 421,615,573 of record NC_085137.1, read on the forward strand.
TAGTTAAATAACTAAGTTTTCTGGAGCAAAATAGCTAAAAATAGCGTGATTCAATTTGTTTATGTCAATTATCTTTGAAACATGCATAATAAATTGAAATTCTTTCTTTTGCAAAGTTGTGGCCTCCACTCTACAATTCGTTCTTTGACATCAAACTTCTATCTCTTATCTTAACTTAATAGTAAAAAAAACCTGACTGTATAACAGTTCAATGTTGGCTATCGGATAATTCAAGACCAACCATTGAAAAGGCCGCATCAACATTGCGTAAACAAACACGTTTCTGTCGACTTAGGGCCTTCTGGAATCCACCCACGCATCTCACCACCATTAACAGAAAGCTTGATGTTTGCGCTTTCTGTTAGTGGTGGTGAGGTGTGTGGGTGGAGTTCAAAAGGCCTCAAGACGACAGAAACGTGTTTGTTCACAAAATGTTGATGTGGCCTTTTCAATTGTTGGTCTTGAATTATGACTTTTACTAGAATTTTCCTAACTTCATGTACTTTTCGCCCGATCTTTCCCAAATTTGGACCATTGATACACAACTAGTTGATCAACTTACAGTAAAAATTTTAGATTTGATGAACTTTTCAAAAAGTTATATCTGTTTGACCATTTTTTTAAGACGCATGCTTCTGTCAAAATTTCATTCATAAAATCGGCTCGTAAAATGGACTATTAAACAAAATCTGGCGAAGGAGAAGAACAATAGTCAAAAGAAGTCTAGTGGAGAAGTCGAGTTACATGAGGTCGAAGAAAATAGTAACCCGAAATACAAGAGGCTTTCGGATCATAGTTAGGTACTAATAGAAAAACACTCATTTTCAATTACTTTTTTTTTATTTAAACAAATACTTTCTGTTAATTTTATAAATTTTGCTTCTTGTTTCCATCTTGATTTTCCATTCTTGTCGAACCGAGTCGACATTTTTGGGTTGATTTTTACTCATTTTTCAATGTTTTACTATTTTTTTGTATCTCTCTGGATCATGGGTGTGTGTATTTTGTATGCATGGGTGTATCTGTGTTTGCTTGTAGATATCCAAATCGCTTCAAATATCTCCGCCATACTTTAGAGCGAAACCGGACCGAAGTGTTTGTATATTATAGCACTGATTTCTGGTCATCACATACTAATACCCATTCAATCTTGTTTGTTGCTCATTTGGGTGTGTTTGTTGTTCTCTTGTATAATCAGAGTTTGTTCGTCGTGAATTGGGGGAAAATTAGCAGAAGATGAAATGGAAAATTGAAAGACTTTCAGACGACATGATTGAAAAGAACTAGCCTTTTTTTCGGACGAAAGTAACAGAAACGAACCATCGAGAATGAAAGCGCTAGGAAGTCGAGTTCAAAGAGTTATTGTTACACGAACAATTTTTACGAGTACTTAATAAGGAAACATTCAACAAACGATGGTCAATACCGTTTTTTTACAATGTATTTTGCATGAAGGTAGCTACTGCTTATAGCGCTGCTTTATAAACTGAGTAATGTTCCTGCACAGCCGACAGAATATTAACAGTGAAACTTGCGCCCAGTTATTGACTTGTTGGGATTACTCTGAACCGCTTGGCGTAATTATGATTCAAATAGGACAGCATTATGTCAAACGGACTAGAGCCGTTTGATTTTTGGCTATTTCTGCTAGAACGACACAAGGGAATTCTATAAAAATAGAAGGACAAAAACTCATCAAGGTACTGCTGTTTGCGTAAATTTTGTCAAAACTATACATTTCTTTACTTTCCGACTTTTGTTCAATCATATCAGTTTGCGGTTTAGAATAATATTCCCCGTTTACTTCTTTTGCGACCATTGCTGTGATGCGCCGCGTGTCCCTACAAAACTGTGCGCGGGTACGTAAAAATCGCACCCAATCACACAGGTGTGTGTGTTCCTGTATTTTAAACTTTTCCCATCTATTGTTGATCTATGTAGGTGTGTGTGAGTGTGATCATTCACTGTCTGACTGTGAACTTGTTCCTAAGTGTTGCTGCTTTGCTGTGTTAGCTTCTTTTTCTACCGGGTTTCGGGATTTACTGTAAATTTGTGGTTTCTGGGGATTCATTTATACTTGTGTTTTCCTTGCGGAGAGTTTATAATATTTTGTATCCTTACAGTCAAAACTTATCCTTACAATTATCAATAATTAAAGTAAAAGGGGATTTTTTTTTATTGGGAAAAGGGACACACGGCACCTTAACCGTCATTGCCCTCGAGTTTTCGCTTCTTGCCCCTGGCTTCGGATTCTTCTCCAGCTGGAATATAAGAAAACAAATAGACATGTAGAATCGGCAAACCATTGCACTCAAAGACTAGGATAAATTTAAAGGGATTCCATTGGACATTAGTAGGAATTGTGCAAAAAGAAACACAACGAATCAAGAAGTAAAATTTCGAAACTTACCTTCACTGTCGGATCCGGCGTTCTCTGCTGTGGCGGCAGCGGCGGCGGCTTCACCTTCACCCTCACCCTCGCCCTCGCCGTCATCTTCATCCTCGTCGGTGGGTTCGTCAAAGTCGTAATCGACTTCACCGTCCTCCTCGTTCCAGTCCGATCCATCCTCTTCGAGATTTTCATTGTACACCTGAATAGATTGCACAGATTAGTATACAGTTCTTCATTATTGAGCTTAGATCTAGAAAGATACAAAGTATTGACGTAGAACTACTCGGCCAAAGCGGGTAACGCGCGTTTTATCAAAAAGATCACTATTGAACCATTTTACGAAACGACAACATTGTTGATGATGATATTTGAGAAACATTGAAGCTTCTGGTGGTTGTCTTCTTCGAACAGATCTTCGTATTTGGCAAACCAGGCTGCAAACGTTATTATTGCCTCCGAGTCATAGTTAAAATCAAGGATGTATTTGATCATCTGGCAATCATTTGACTCATTTGTCTATATCTCAGTTCAGAAGCCTAATATTAAAATGTGATGTTCGACAAACATGTAGATTATTGTTTTTCCTACAATTATCACCAAAGACGCCATATTCTAACCCTTGTATTTACGGCGTAAAAGTGTTAATACCACGTACTCATATTAAACGATCGCATTTTTCGATCGTTTAGTATGAATAGGTGTTACTAGCGCTCTCACGCCGTATATATGAGTTAGGATATGGCGTCCTTGGCGATCATTGTAGGAAAAACACTTATCTACAAGTTTGTCAAACATCTCATTTCAATATTATGCTTCTGAACGATTTTAACCAACGATGTTTTCGATCACCTGGCAATCATTTGACTCATTTATCCATGGCTTAGATAAATGAGTCAAATGATTGCCAGGTGATCGAAAACATCCTTGGTTAAAATCGTTGAACGCTTGACACCGATTCGATCAGAAACTCGCTCTGATTTGAAACGTACGAAGTAACTTGTTCAGTCGAAAGAGGACAATCGTTTATTCGATATCACTTTTATATCCTACATAACAATAGCTTCAGATCTGTTGACATTCTCATATGTTGGTAGTGAGTCATTGATGTTATAGTTCGAAAGGGCTTACTTTACCTCATAGACGGAAACGATAATATGTAACATGATTATAACAAAGGAAAATCATGTCTTGCCCGACTCCCCAACAATTAACACTAGTTGTAGCCCTACGTCAATAAGAAACTGTTCTCAGCATACTCACATCAGCTAACGAAACATCGTTATCGTCCTCATCTTCTTCGTCATAGTCGGAGGAATGGTCCAGATCGGAGTCATCTGAAAGCAAAAAAGAGAAAGACAGTGCCACCATTAGCACACAAACGAAGCAATCAATCGGGCGAAACTAACGCTCTATCAGTTGCTGCCGGTCGCCTTGCACGTAGCAGATCTGATTGATAAAGGCTAGTAGGGAAAGAAAGGCCAACAGAAGCGATCCCAACGAGACAGGCGCCGACGGAGTCGTTCCGCTAGTGCTGGTGACCGCTTCAAGCTGTTGTTGCTTCTCCTGTTCGTCTTTTCGTCTCCTCTGGATTTCCTCGTATAACCTGTCTAAGTCGTCTTTAGGCTCCGCCTCCACCACCGCAACACCAGCACCAGCAACAGCTGCGTCATCATCTTGCCTAAGCTCCAACTGACCAAGCCGGGACTCGAGACCGTTGACTTCGCTCGAAGGCCCGGTTCGCTTCTGTTTCAGACGCGATTCGAACGCTTCCAGCTCGTCCAGGTCAATGTCGATGCCGTTGATGGAGAAACATGCCCGGTCTACAATGGGGCCCAATTGTGGTCTCATTGATATAGGTATGGATTCGAAAGTTCGAAGGAAATGGGGAGATGTGGGGATGGCGAACTGAAAGGTAATGGAAAATGAACACGAAAGATACTAACCATCATCCTCTTCGGTGCCACCGTTCGCTTCGTCCTCTTCGTCTGAAGGTGCTTCGGCGTCTTCCCTGTCGAATCTGAAAAAAACAAATATGAAGAATAAATACTCCGACAAATTCAGACATCGACCGAAGCAACTCACCCATCCAAGTACTTTAGCGAGGGGATCAGTTCGAAAATTTTGTCCCGGTAGTTCTGGGTCATGGTGACCTCGTTGTTGAACAGGTCCAGCACTTCGAGGTTCTCCAGCTCCTTCAGCGGTTGCAGCTCTTCGAAATCCTTGATCCGATTGCCGGACAGGTTCAGGTGTGTCAGCTTGGGGCTACCGGTCAGGTGACTGAGTGCATTCTGGATCCGATTGTCCGACAGTTCCAGCTTGCGGAGGGCCGGCAGCTTGGGGAAGTTCTTCAGCGATACCAGTCCGACGTTGATCAGACTGAGCACTTCCAGGGCTTTGAAGCTATCGGTAAGGCCATCGATGTTGGTGCTGCGGCAGTTGTCCAGGATAAGCTCGGTGATCTGGCGAAAGGTGGGGAAGAATAATAAATTGTATGAAAAATTGTGATACTGAAATTTATGCGAAGAAGACCTGAATGACTTGCACGAATACACCCGAAGTATAATACTATTACTAGGAAGACACTCCCTCAAATTTTATGCCGCCGTCAATCACCAATCAGTCTGAATTCATGGAGGGTGAACGCACTACAACCGACCAGATGTTCGCCATCCGCCAAGTGTTGCAGAAATGCCGCGAATACAACGTGCCCACACATCACTTGTTCATCGATTTGAAATCGGCGTATGATACAATCGATCGAGACCAGCTATGGTCGATTATGCACGAATACGGATTCCCGGATAAACTGATACGATTGATCAAGGCGACGATGGATCGAGTGATGTGCGTATTTCAAGTATCAGGGACACTCTCGAGTCCCTTCGAATCTCGCGGAGGGTTACGGCAAGTTGATGATGGTCTTTCGTGCTTGCTGTTCAACATTGCTTTAGAGGGTGTAATTAGGAGAGCAGGGATAAACACGAGTGGAACGATTTTCATGAAGTCCGTTCAGCTGCTTTGTTTCGTTGATGATATTGATATTATTGCTCGTAAATTTGAGACGATGGCGGAAACGTACATCCGACTAAAGAGTGAAGCCAGGCGAATCGGATTAGTCATTAATGTGTCGAAGACAAAGTACATGATGGCAAAGGGCTCCAGGGAAGAATAACCGCGCCCGCCACCCCGAATTTATATCGATGGTGATGAATTGAAGGTGACGGTTGAAGAATTCGTGTACTTGGGCTCACCGGTGACCGCCGACAACGACACCAGCAGAGAAATTTAAAGACGCATTGTGGCAGACAATCGAGCTTACTTTGAACTTCGCAGAACCGGTAGTTCTCTATGGGCACGGAACATGGACCCTACGTGCATTGGACCAACGCGCCCTTGGAGTTTTCGAACGGAAGGTGTTGCGTACCAAGTACGGTGGAGTGCAGATGGAAGACGGGACTTGGAAAAGGCGAATGAACCACTGGCAAGACCTTTAAACACTATCATTGCTACCAAGAGCAGGGTTATGCACTGTAATTACCCGAGTTTCCTCGGGAATGGGCTTTGATAGATGTCTGTCTATGACAACTTGCAAAGTGCGATTGGTAAGGTAGTGCTTGATGAAGTGCAGTGACCCGTTACACACTAATCGACGACTCCCGCCATCCAGGCTATGTTTTAAGCGTTGGCCAAATCTAGCGATGCCAACTTGATATGATCTCTGATCTCGTCTTCGTCCAACGCTTCGTTTAAAATTGTCTCAGAGCGGTGTAATGCCTATGATCCAGGCGGCCCTCAGTATCCAGACGCTGCACAACCCGCCTATTTATAAGACGTTCTGTCATCATGGCGACACAGCTGAGTATAATTGGGCGAAAGGTGTCCACCTTTTTGGAATTGTAATCACGATATCCAACTGCTAGGCTGGGTGTCGTTTAACCATTCCTTATTGATGGTATCTAGCAGGCATTTCTTACCGATCGGAAGAAGATTTCGGGTATCCGATTGGATCTAGGTCGACTAGCTTGCTTTTGGTCTTTCGAAGAACGAAAGTAAGTTTCTCTACTGTGAAGGGAAAATTGAAAGATTGTCCCTGATCTGCAGGTACGGTGAAATCGGTAATGACCGCTATAGCAGCTGCTGGGATGTCGCTTTATGTTTTGATGGATCCGGTTTCATAAAAATGATCCGGGAGAGCGTCAAGAATCGTTAACGCATCTTTCGTTGTGGTTTTCTATTTTCACGACAAACCCCCTTTGTCGCGTCATCCCTTGCAGAGCATTCAATCGCTCCCATAGTAGACTGGCTGTCATTAATCAGGACTAAGGAGTCGTTATTCGTTCCCACCGGCAGTTGTTTCGAGCCTCGCGCCACTCGTTCACAATTTTCTTCCCATTGCAATGGTCAGTTGGAAGTCGTTGTAGGCGCCTAGGGACTTGCCGCCTGACTTTGACCAATTTCTTCACCTCGTCGGTCCACTAGTGGAAAGCTCTTCGGCCCGGGTGAGTTTAGTCAATTTATCGCTTATCTGAGTGGAAGCTAAAGCGATATCTGATAAGGATATGGAAAGACGACTACTAGCTTGGACGGTATGATACAAACTGATTTAATAGGCTCTAAGTTGTACAGACTACTATGCTTATATGCTACGGTTGCTTGTATCCTGACACCCCTCCTCAAGCAAAACGTTGTTCGGGACATCGCAGGATGCCAATGCTCTCAATGTTTCTTGAATACGGCTGCTGGCAATGCTTTGGTTAATAAATCGGCTGGCTGCACGTTCGTTGGTAAATGTGCTCCAGGAAGTCACCTGAAGGTACCAAAGTATCCGCTTAACGTGTGTCCAGTGTTCTTCTGCAGGGCTACTCTGAAATTGGCTGAAGTAGCTTACTCACGCTGCTGCTTCGCTTGACATACAATCATAAAAGCTACCTCGGAATCTGCAACATTTGCTCTTCCCTTCAGCTTCGCCCGTCCCGATTTTGAACGGTCTTCCTGTCTTCTATCCTGTCCTCTTGGTCTTGCTGGACAGTTCATCTTCTTAGGTCCTGCCTTTCCGCAGGCAAAACATTTCAGCTTGGAACCTTTAGCACGTCCTCCGTAAAAGGCAGCTTCGTCGTTAGACAAACCGTCGGCATCGAAATTGGTCTTCCGCTTGATGCTCTCACTTCGCAACCTGGCCTTCACAAAATCCAATGAACACTGTTCCGATGGGAATGTCTCCAAAACTGTAACCAACTGTTGAAAAAGGCTTCGGCATGGTCTGCAAAATATTGAAAACCACCAACCTGTCGTGCATGGGGATATCCGCCGTGGCCAGCTCCCTGATAATCCGATCGAACTTCAGCAGATGATCCTCCATTGGTTCAGCCTCATTTTATTCCATCACGGCCAGCTACTTGAGAAGATAGAACTGGCCGGAAATCCCTTTCTTGGCGAAAACGTTCTGCAGCGCCAGATTGCCTTCGCGCCAGATTCCAGTTGCGAATCGGCGATCTTCTCCAGTATACTTTCTGGTCTTCCGCTTGCATTTTCAAAAAATCGTACGCTTTTCCGATCTTGAGAAAAATTTTCTTCCGATCAACAAATCGCCTTCACGATTACAGCTATGCTGGGCCCATAACCTGATAAGGATATGGAAAGACGACTACTAGCTTGAACGGTATAATACAAACTGTCTACAGCCGATTATACTATTTTGTCCTTGTTTCTGCAATTAATCCGTCCAAAGCTATTTGAACTGCCTTTCAGAATTGAAAGTTCATGCTTGTCGACAGTGCTGATAAGAACATAGCCCATAGACATTTGATGCTCCGCTCGATGGTGATCGTTGACTTCACTACGTATCAATCTAGGTTTGAGAATCTTATGGAGAACTTGGTCGAATTTTTTCTTTAGATCTAGCAGCTTTCGACTTGGCAGGTATAGTGACGCAACCGATAACGCAATTATAGGTAGATTGGTGTTCAGATCTATCAGCTACGAGGATGATTGTGTGATATTCCCCAGGGCAACCGAGTGATACATGTTCTGCTATGCTCTGCTGTACCATCGATAACTACCCCGAAGAGTTCGATCCAACGTCACTGTTGTGGCTTGATGGATTTCCTGCTGGTCAATACATATCCTGGAGTATTTTCATGCCCAATAGATTGTCTGAAAGGCGTTAATGTTCCATTGCAGGGCTAAAACCTGGAGAGGGCTTCTTGTTGGAGATTGGGTCTTACAACCCGGTCCGGTCTGTTGTTTTGGAGTTCAGTTTTGGAATGCAAGGTTTCAAAAGTGACCTGAAGAAAAATAATGATAATAAAGTGAATAACTTCCTGTCCAGTTGTGAAGAGGATGTGCCGCCCAATATCGTTTGCAATTTCGGATATGAACCAACGGTCACCATCAGCAATGTGATAAGGTGCATGCTCTTCAACGATTTCCCGCGAGATCCCACCCAGTTTGATTAGTGCAGTCGGTATTCGCATTATAGATAGCATTGCCATTCTAGTGTGAGTTCCGTTACATTGTGATTGCATATCCGTACGCGTGGGATACCATCAAGAACACACTCACCACTCAAAGCCTAATGAGATCAACACGCAGTCAGATGGCGGTGTTGCCATCATCGATTTTCGTCGTTGTGGTTGTCGCGCGAATCGAAACGAATGCGTTGCTTATTCGTCGATTTGATGGATCCATTCATATGGCAGTACAGGCAAGGACCTTGAAATCAGCCATCATCCCTGACCGTACACCGACCGACAACGTGGTTCGGAAGGATCGAAACCGAATTGCGCAATCACGATCCTTGGATCGCTACAAAATTGCAACGCACCACCTGGATCGACGCGTGTGGGTGGCTTTTGCATAACTGTACCTGAGAGGGTACAACATAAACATTCCGCTCGAGAGGAAGAGAAGAGAGCGCGGATTCGCAGCGGCAAATAGTTAAATCGATCAAATCGGTTGAACGGCCACCGTGTGTTTACATTTTTCCCATCGAAGAAATCGAAACGGCTTTTCTAGTGTCGGAAAACAACACATTCTACCAATACCAACGCAAACGAGGTGTCGATTATGGCGCGCTACTCTTCGACAAACCCGGGGCACTCAGCCAGCAGAGCGCGCGGTCGGAACGACCAACACAGACACCGCCAACAACCCAGTCGCGTTTGAGCGTTCACTCGATCAAGCAGCACTCCTTTGTCGGGCATGCTAGGTGCATGAAAATATGTCGTAATCAGTGTAATTTTCCGAGCGGAAGTGCGCCCCAGGAGCCCTCAATCGATGCGTTTTGGCGCGCTCGATCGTTTGGTACCCACGGGGGCCCTCAAGACCCAGGAAAAGTGCCTGAAAAGCGAGTGCCAAAGTGGAAAAAGTCGCAGCTGCCATCGGAATGAAAAAGCAAGATGGCGGCCGCTTTCGGTTCTCTCTCCCCGTGTATGTATTGTGCGGAGAGTGCAGTTTCCCTGGTTGTCATCGTCACACGACGGCAGCGATGGTGTGTGGTGGCCGGCGTCCAGCCAACAGTGAGTGACTGTATGTGCTGTGGCACGGTGAGTTGTGGTGGTGTGCATCTGGTGTACTGACATAACAGCATACAGGAATAATGAGTGACCAAGACGCGGCGAGTCCGGCGACGAGGCATCCGTTCAAGAAAAAGAGCACCAAAGGAGTGTGTTGGTCGAGTCGAGTTTGACGATTACGAAACGTCGTAATAAAAATCGGTGTTCGCACCCTCTGGGCACGGTGTTTCTCTGCGTGTTGTTATCGAACAAACAAAATTTTCGGGACGCATGTATGTCCCAAGTTTACAAGGAATTGCAGGAACTTTAAACTTTGCACAAAGTTGGCATATACGAGCGACGTTATCGATATTCAAATAAAGCATAGTATAAATAAGGTCATGGTAAAACAGCTTAAGGTGAATATAGAACAAAGCCACATCGAATTTTCAAAAACACAAATCTGAAGAACCAAGCATCGCACTAAGCTGAAAAGTTGATCGATTGGTCACCACCAGCGGGTGACCAATCGATCAACTTTTCAGCTCGGTGTGATGTTTGGTTCCTCAGATTTGTGCTTTCGAAAATTCATGGTGTGGCTTCGTTCTATATTCACCTTAATTTTCCTCACGACTATGAACCTAATTGGACAAGATTATTTATCTTCGAATGAATGTTATCAGTTTCGTACCTTTTAATTCCGCCCTAATTGCTTATCCTTTGACAGATACGCGTATTTCGACTACCAATTCAAGCATAACTTTTCAATCCGACGTAACTCGAGAATGTAAACAAATCCGGGTTCACTGCTGCATGCATGATTCATAAAGCAAATTGAAGAATCCACATCACTGTTCGATGATTTATTGCTTAATTTGTTTAACTAAGCATATTATTCGAAACGACGTATCTAACTATTTTGATGTTTACAACTTTACTGATAGATACACCGTTTTGATATATGAGAAAACCAAACGACGTATCTAGCCAAAATCAAAAGTAACAGATACACCAAACTGGCACCATACAAAAGCGACGTATCTGGCATGACGTATCTCTAACCAACCCGGTGTATGTGTATTTTTATCAAAATTCATTGTGAAAATGATATGGAATGAGTAGGTTTTGTTTCTTACCTAGTGCGTGCTATATCCCTGGTGATGTTAAGCACGAAAAAACTTATGAAAAGTATTTTTATAAAAAACTATTTTAGTGAAATGGTCGTCAACATTGACCATGAATTTACTCAGATCAGTGAAAAAGTTAGATACGTCGATTTGAAAAATTATGCTTGAATTGTAATCTTCCTCAGTGTCAGTTAGTCGAAATACGCGTATCTGTCAAAGGATAAGCAATGGACTACCCGCTTTGCGCGCAGCCACAGTTGATCAGCAGGAGTAAATCAATTTAATTTTGTATGGCGAAATGCATCTAAACTTGAATTACTTGAAATACAAAGCTTTTCCCGAAAAAAATATTTGGTAGGCTTAATAGTGGTCACCATTGTGCACAACCACTACCAAATATTTTTTCGAATGATGTGTTCCACTTTGAAGAATTTGCCTTTAGATGGTATTCGCCATACAATATTTTTGCGACTTACTTTTAGCGATTTTTCGCGCATAGAAGCTAGCGCCACATTGGTCGATGCGGAGAGTAGGAAAACAGCCAATGTAGTTAATTCATTAGGGCGGAATTAAAAGGTACGAAACTGATTACACTCATTCGAAGAGAGCATTCTGCTCAGAGGGTTCGAAAAGTCGGTACAAGAAGATTATTCATCATTTTGTTCAAGGCAAAGTTTTACGTGGATTTCCAATTTCGAGAATGTCTCAAAATTTTCAACTTGTATTATGTAAGAATACATAGGAGGTTGCGTTCAAATGATATTAAAATAGTACTAGAATCAAATAAAACACGATTTTTATCTCATTTGTTAGATTTAATCCAGACTTTTGAACGTCTTGATCCGTAAATCACGTTTTGTCGAAAAAATTTTCCCCAGAGAAACACCGTTCGTTCCTCACAGTTCCACTTCGGGCTTTGACTGTGTATAGTGGTGCTCTGCCTGTGACGATTGCCTGCTTGCTTGGCCTGCCTGTGGTGCGACGACGACTACAACGAATGTACACACAGTATGGACAAGGCCTCGTCGTTGCTCTCGTCGTCGTCGTCGATGTCGGTCGACTCTAGCCTGCAAAGCAGCAGAGAGGGGTTTTCGATATGTGTCGCGTTTTTTTTTTCTTAGGCAATATGGCGGCTGATTTTTCCCACTTAATGAATGATTAATTCGCCAAAATTGGGCATTTCTAGCGTTTGGATGGTCCCAGGTCGTCGGACGGATGATGGTCCAACATGGCAGGGAACCATCGGAGGAGTACCGGTGCTCTACGGACTTGCCAATTCGATCTGCGCTGCACTCGTGCGACAATCGATGTACGAAGCGCGAAATTTTTTGCTGATAAAAGTTGTAGGGAACATGTAAACATGCGAACGAGAGACCGTCGACGGCGATGACGAATCTACAGTGCTCTCGAGGGTCGTTTGGAATTCGCTGTTTTGGGGGATAAGGATGGATCAGGGAATTCCAGAAGTTGATTAAAAATCTCCTATTATAGGAAAAATCATACGGTAACAATGTTGGGAGCCTTCAAATAACTTGCTCTTTCCAAAAGAGCAAAATAATTTCGAACTTGTTCAGGGCACGGGTTCTCAAACTTCACAAGTCCATGTTTGTTCCAGTAGTTTCATTAGACTGTTACAAACAATACTCGCGTAGCTTTCTCTTTCGAAAAGAGCGCACATAAGCATTTACATCTTTTTGCACAATTTAAAAAAGTCGCAACTAATGACTTGGTTTTCATCCGGTGCACACTTCCTGGCTCAGGGCCAATTAAGTCATGTGATACTACAGTGCGAGCTAACTCATCAGCCAATTCATTACCAGCGATAGAAGAATGGTTAGGTACCCATACAAGGTGAATAGCGTTTGCTGTATTCAGCTCTTCGATCTGAGTTCCACAAACGATAACTAACTTCGACCTAAAGTGGTTCGAAGCTAGTGCTGTCATAGCAGCCTGGCTATTTAAACAGAGGTATATTACTTAACCCATAACGTGTTGTTTAAGTGCTAATTTCGCTCCACACATAAAAGCAAAAATTCCGGCTTGAAAAACGGTGCAGTGTCTAGCAAATGAGTAAGACAGATGTAGCCTTAGCTCACGAGAATAGACGACAGCACCAGTGTAACATATGTCATCCGAAATACTTTTCTCCAGATAACCAGATGTTCTTTCTCTCTGGGAAGAGAATTTCGTGGAAAATGTCCTATATGGGAAATTACAAGCAATTGTAAGATCACTTGGAGCTAGCGCAACTTTATGGAACCACTAGGCTAGTTGGAATTCCTTGAATTTGCTTAATGTTTTCTTCCGGAACTAGGGTAAGTGTTCCAATTATGGTTATAGTACCAATCATTCACCATAGTTGATTTTCACCCTAACAGTGTAAAACAACAAGAAAAAAAAAATTGTGAACAACAGATCACGTTCACAAAAGATGGTTGCACTCGTTTAAACTTCACATTTTGCTCAAATTATGGTAGAAATAAATCATTTTCCTTATAATTTCGGCTTCCTTGCACCCTTTTTCGCCATAGTGTACCAGTTATGGCTAATCCCATAAGGAATGCATGCAAATAGTGCGAAAAGGAACGGAAGTTAAAAAATGTAATCATAATTGGTACAGGGTTCCTATCATTGGCACACGCTGTAATAAATACTAAAAGTAGTATTGGCTCCGTTTCTATATTTTTCCTGTAAAGTGTGGAAACTTAGCTATCTTTTCACATACATATTGATGACATTCGTTGGTCTTCTCGTTATTTTTGTACAAATAGTTTTCCTTAGTACTGCCATAATTGGTACATCCACCCTACTTCCCAAACAATATTTCTCCGAGATTTCATGCAACGGGTTTCGTAAGTTATCCCAGGAGATATGCCAGAAAAATCCCTGCAAGATTTCCGAGAGTCAACTATCAAAGAAATCTCATAGAAGCATCCAGATTCCCAGGGGTCCATGGGAGTAATCCCGAAAAGATCTGTAAAACAATAACCTCACGTGAATCACTGCAAGAAATCTGGCAAACAACTAGGAGGAAAAGTCTGAAAAAAGCTCTGAAAAAAAAAAAAGACGGGAAGAGCTCTATGAAAAATATCAGCAATAGTTCCTGCAGAAATCCCAGAAGGCACTCTGGAAAAATTAGAGTAAATTCATAAAAAAACTAAAAGACATCCCCCCAGGACCAACACCGGAAGGAATTTTCTAAAAGAACCCAGGTAACCAATAAGCAGTTAAAATGGCTTTAATTCGGTACTATATGGGCCTTTACAGCAGGTCATTAAATGCTAATCTGCCGTATATGCGCCATTAGTGCTAATTAAATGCAGGTTTTGGCCCAATATACGGCTGATTAAATGCTTATCTCTCCTATCCCCCATATTGTCAAAAATAAAAACAAATATTTTCCTCTGTTCATTTTACGGCTTCCCTTTCTCTTAATTTTTCTCCTCTCCTTTAGAGACTTGGGGAACGCTGCTTTCGGCCAAATTGGGGTTCGATCCCTCGATCATCGGGTTGACAATGGTGCTAAACCGCGCTACAGGGTAAGCTATTGATGATCCGATAAAGCGCGTTGGATTTTTGTCCTATTTAAGCCATGAGTAAATATTACACCGTCAGTTGCTTTGTTATGTTATGAGCTCGGCAGGTGCTGATAATAAAATCAATCATAGGAAACCAACCATGGAATTAATTTGCCAAAGCGTGTTTTCCCATTGATTTTCTTTGTTGTTACCTATGATTGACTGGACATGCGAATAATGATGGCTTCTACAGCCGTGGCACGTAAATAAGAAAGTGAAAATGTGTTGTTGTTTTAGCATCACTCATCTCTGATAGCAGTTTCATGGCAGAGTTCATGGCAATAAAGTAGCAGTTATGATGCCTGTTGACCAAAACATACCATGCATCTGAAATGCTACGAAACTTCTGTCAGATTTTAAAGTAGCATTCTAATTATTAATATAGAGCAGTTTGGCAGTCGAACTGCTATGATACGGCAGTAAGCAGGCCGAATGCAGATATAAAACAGAAATACGGTTTATTCATATGCTTATTGGTTACCTGGGAAGTATCTGGAGAAAACCTGAGTGGGAATCATTACAGGAAATCCCGCAAAAACCTTTAGAAAAAAAAAAAACAGCTGAATCTCCTGTAGAAATCCAGTGAAAAACACTAGAAGAATAAAGCTGAAGGACGAACTTCGGTAGAAATACCGGAAGCTCTTGTAGAACTCCTAGGAGTAACTCCTTTAGAAAACTCAAATACCTCCTGGGGAAATCCCAACAGAAGCACCGAAAGAAATCGCGGATAGTTTTAATGAGGAACCCTGAGAACATCAGAGAGATATTCTGAGAGACTCTTGTGGAGATCTGGGAATAAATCATGGAAGAAACTCCACTAAAATTTCTTAGGGTACAAAAATTACGAAGAGTTCCGAGAACATTTCAGACCGAACATGTCTAAAGGTCCTATCTGCAGAAGAGAAGCTCTCTTTGGTTTCCCTCTCTTTCGTTAACCTTCCGTAACTCGCGCGGTTGGCTACATGCGTCAGCACCACGCTTTATGCTGAGCTGAGACGAGACTCGCGAAGAGGAAACAAAGCAACGTGAAGTGCAGCCCAACTGAGCTGTCAGTTGTAGCCCGTTTGATTACGTTACCTAAAACGAGGAAAGTATTGCTATCCGAGATAAATTCTGAAGCCAAAATTCACTCCGAGCAGCATTTCTTCTCCTGTACTGTCAAAAATAAATTGAAAACAAAATATTCCAATGATTACTTTGCTTGGCGATTGTACTGCCGCCACTCGCATAACAGTCCCATCTTTGCTGGGTTTTCTTATTCATATGGGACTGTTTTGCGAGTGGGGGCAGTGTAGGCGATGCAAAATTTCACCTCAACATGAATTTGTGCATGAATGGGATTCAGTCACACTGCATGTGAGGTGATGCGGTCACGTACGTGTTTGAACCACCAGCTTAAAACATAATGTCAACACAGATAGGATGAAGAAAAAAATAACAAAGTGGAGAAAAAGAAGACCGTCTTCGCGAGTCTCGTCTCAGATGCTGAGTACAAAAAGCGAGATTTTTTCATCGTGTTGTACAAAATACAACAGCGCGATCGTTCGAGGGTTAATATCTCAGCTGTATATCTGTATTATGATTATCTCCTTGCATTGAACGAAGGTCTAAACAATCGTCTTTCGATTTGTACTGCAAAAATAGATGAAAAGTGTACCATTATATTGCATAATTGAAAGAGAAAGTGAAAAAAGAGAGCCTCTCAAATACAGATAGGACCTATTGAAATGTTTGGCCCGAGAGGGACTCTGGGAGCTAAGAAATTCTGTAAGGCTCTAAGTAATTCATTCAATTTATTGGATCCGGAGATATAGGAATAGGAAGCAATCAGTGAATTATTGTATGGTGAGATGATCAATTATTCTCCGTTTCTGCAATGAAATGGTGAAAACAGCGTGAGTATTATAATTCCTTACTTAAATTAATGCTGTTTTAGCAACAATTTGGGTAACTGTGTTGTTGAAGTTGCAAGAAATAAATAATAATAACACAATAACACAGTTACTCAAAAATTTGCTCAAACAGCATCAAATTAGTAAAAAAAATCGTTATACCCACGTTGTTTTCACATTTTCATTGCAAAAAAGGATCATCTCATAATACAAAATTCCAGCTCACTATTTTCAAACTAATACTGCACTGATTGTGTCCTATGGGACACAATCGGTTAAGTACTAGATTTGCAGTATTGATCTGAATTTTTGTCTGATGAGAACCTTCTCATCATACAAAAGATCATAAATTAGATACTCCGTTATTACAATAAAGTAGTGGAAAGAGCGTGGGTAATAGGGTAAAAAAAATATAATTTGGACATGTTTGTAATTTGGACAGGCACGTTGATGTTAGGCTTGTTCCGAAGAGCTAATAAAAGTAGATACGTTTCAATAGCGATTATTGGATCAATTAGACCCTATTCTGTTGCTTTACGTTGAAAATACGCTTAATAATTGAGAATTTACTATAAAATTACCGATAATGTGTTTATAACCCCTCAAATGCGCAGGTATACAAGGTTCTCACGCTTTTTGTACCATTTCATTGTAGAAACGAAAAATTTACCTTATCACCATACACAAATTCAGCTCATTACTACAAAATCTAGTACTTAACCGAACGTCTCACAAAATGGCTATCACATAATTATTTATTGAATTGTATTTATTAGATTTAACGTGAGCGTGGCAGTTATAATATAGTATTGAATTATTTTCAATTTTTAGAAAATAATAATTAAGAATCAATCGCCGTAACAGGTGAACCTCAACCAGAAACCGGTTGGGAACACCTGCTCGTACTGAAACGGAGCTTCTTGTTCTTCATTTCTCCCTCATGGCTACGCGAGGTTGTGATTATGATGAGAACGGGTATTGATTGAGAACAAGGCGACCGTCCTTAAAATAAAATAAAAAACTGTCAATGAGGAGTTCCCTCTGATCATCTGGGGGAACCCATCCGATGTACCCCCGACGAACCAGGTGAGAGAACTTGCCATATGAAAGTAGGAGGCGTTGCTTAGCTTTTTTTTTCGACCACTCGATTAGATGCAAAACTTTAAAACGAACTTTTGAGGTTAAATGTGGGCCACCATTACAACGAGCAACGAGAATGTCGCACTTATTTTTCGGACTGGATCGCACAACTTTCGGTTGAACTTTTTTTTACCCCATAACAGGTAATCTTCGCCCCAAACGGACGGATTTAAATAGAAATCAAAGGAAAGATTGCATCCTCGCGGTTTTCTATTCGCCAATGTGCGTGCGTGCTGCATACACACACCTTCCGAGAGGTAGCAAGCAGCCCAAGAGCGAGACGCGAGAAATGAATCGACGGACGGTGGCGGGGGTGCAACGCGTGGCGGAAGGCAAAAGAAAAAGGTTGGACTTCCCCCCGCCCGTCGGAAAGGAATCGCGGCGGTTTTCGCCAGTCCCAAATCCTCCGGAAGATCAGGTGTCCTCTCTCGGGTCACCTCCCCGCACCGCACTTACCTTATCATCTGGAAGTCCGCGTTTTTCCAGCGCTATTCTCTTCTCCATTGTTTTTGTGTGACGTTTTTTTTTTCGGGGGACTGCTACTTCCAAAACTTCTGCTCCCTGTCCTCACAAACGACGACGACGGCTACGGCGATGACCAAAAACCAAGAAACGGCTGTACAGTGTTCCGGAATATTGTTACGACCGCGATAGCGAAAAAAAAAATCAACAGATTATACGGCGCACACAGGCTTCTTCTTCCGGGCGGAACCACAAAAACGTCCGCGTTCCGGCCTTGCCACTCTTCACTAAACTTCCGTTCCGAGAATTCACTACGATTGGTCACTTTTGGATTACCGGGAAGCCTGGAATCTCTGCGTATTTCGCACTTTTTCACTACTTTTCGCTCTACTGTAGAGTGTTGTATGACCGCACAGCACAGCCAAAACGTTTGATTAATTTTTTCGATCATCGACCGACCGAACGACGACGACGAAACTCTTTTGGTCGATTTTTTTGCCACTCACTCAAAACATTGGTGTGTGCGTGTGTTGCACACATATGTGCATGTGTGAGACCTGGCACTCACAGTCAGTTTCGTGTCGCGCTCACCACTACACTTCGCAGCGGTATCGAATCCTGATGCACACCTAGCGGTACCGGTGCCCGAACCGTTCGAGTGAAAGCGCGCCTCTTCGGAAAATTCGTTTGTTGTGTTTCCTTCGTGCACTGACTGAGCGGTGGGTGGGTGACAAACGACGTGAGATGCACCGTTTTGACGGCTGTGTTGTGCGGCTGCAAATTTACCGCTGTGTTGGTGCCATGCATATCGGTGAGATCTCTAAAGAGGGTAGTACACAAGGGGACGGCAACCTATTTTTTCACTATGGAGTTTGACAGGTTGGATTGTGCTTCCTTACGTGGAGCATAAATTTATGCTCCAGCCAAAATATTCACCAACACAATCTTGAAATTTGAATGTTTATCTTTTTACGAGGGATATCGGTCCAATCGAGCCCAAACTCATACCACTGATGCACATATAACAGGTTGATATACAGTCAAAATTTGAGATTTTTTGATGCACTCTATGAAAAGTTACAGCATGTTGAATTTTTTTGTGGGACAAAAAAAGTTGCCTATCCCAAACATTTTGGCCATCCCCTGTAGTCATAGAACTGTGAGTTTTGGTTATTGCTGTAATAAAACCCCAAAAAAAATCAAACAAAACCAATCAGCAATGCTACATGGGTATATTTTTGTTGTGAAATATCAAATTTATTATGGGAATATCGTATTTATTAGTTTTTCCGGCTTTCCTTTACGAACTGTGAAAAATTTTGTGCACACTTAATCCCATACTCGATGTTCGGTACTTTTTATTGCGGATAACTTCGTCAATGATATTAAATTGCTGTGGCCGCGATTATTAAATTCTGCTCATAACGAAAACAGCAAAATAAGTTGCGAAACTTCCGCATTTTTTAAAATAGTTCACTGTATACAGATAATTTCTGTACCGAAGTATTCGTTAAATACGAACTGTCAAAACTTTCGGTGACCTATTGCTGAATAGTCAGTATTCATGCTGTTTTATACTGAATGGTCATCAATTTACTGCCGAACAGTCTGCTAGAATTTACTGAGCAAAATGTAAATCTTCTGTCACTAGTAAAATGACTAACAAAGGTTCTGCCATTTGTGATTTTGTATCGAGTTTTTGCTTGTGCGTATACACGACATAAAAAACATTTTTCACAATAAAATGGGATCGGAATCAAGGTTGTAGGACTGTGTGAAATGGTGAGTTGGTTTTATATATCAAATTTTCAAATAAACATCTTGACAGTTATATATTACTATTCAGCAAATACTTTTCTACAGACTCCTAGACAATTGGGGTCATGAGCGACGATAAGCTGAAACTCGGAAGCCACATAGAATACCTGCAAAAAAGCATTAAATCTCATAAAAGCATTAGATCTCATAAAAGTGTTGATCATTAAAAAGCGGCATTAATTGATAATTTTCAATTTCAGAGTGTCGATGTTTAGATAAAGTTCCTACAGAGAGTGGGAATTGCTTGTGAAAAGACACACAATACCTCTTTTCGCAAACTTTGTTTGCCAAAGTGCGTTTTTCCTTATTTTCTCCCGCTGCTGTATTGAGTGATGTTGGTATTAGTGAGCACTGGTTGCGCATGATAAGCGGCAACAATATCAGATCACCGTAGCACGCCCGTGGTAGTACACGACATTCGGTACCTACATTAATGTTTAAATTTTTCCAATATGCTTCCAAAGTAAACTATCAGGTTATAATCATTAGCGTGGGACACAAAAAGACATTTTACTCCTGTACACTTTTTGAGTTCCATTTTGGCCCCATAGCGACTGTGCAAAATTTCAGCTCGATCGGAGAAACTATATTTTAGCGCCAGGCGTTTCAAGTTTTCATACGATTTACTATGGGGAAAATCACCTTTTCAAAGAAAAATCGCCCCAGGTTGCCCCTTAACCCCTAAAAATATATCGATGAATGATTTCTGTTGGGTATTTTACGAGGAACAAACCCTCCGAAGAGCGCAAAGCGATCTAATGCACGTGGAAAAAGTTATTGACTGAAAACCGAATGGCATGCAAACGCTGTTTAACACGTAAGGAATAACAATAAATAATAAAATCTCGTCATTTTATCGGTCGGGTAAAACTTAATAACTTTTTCCACGAATGTCGCATCGCTTTGTGGTCTTCGGAGGTCTGATTCCTCGTGAAGTTTTCTACAGAAATCATTCAACGGCTTATTTTTAGGGATCAATGGGTGACCTCAAGCGATTTTTCTTTGAAGAAGTAAATTTTTCCCATAGTTAATCGTATGAAAAACTAAGAATGGCTGGCGCTAAAATATAGTTTCTTCGATCGATCTGAAATTTTGCACAGTTGATATGGGACCAAAATGGAACTCAAAAAGTATACAGGAGTTGCAGTTTTTCCATTTTTTATATTTTCCCATATAAAACGTGTACCAGGCTAATAATCATTAATAGTTTATTCATGCAACGAGTTGAAAAATGATAATTTTTACAGCACGAGTCGTACATTCATCCAACGAGGCTTGTCGAGTTGGATAATTATGACGAGTGCTGTAAAAATCGAGTATTGCAACGAGTTGCATACAACATTTTTTGCAATGACAAACATTATTCACTGGAATTTGATGATTACCATCAGTATCATCTTTTTGCCCGTTGGCTCAATGGGAATACCCACGTGTTCCATCAGATAGAAAATTTTAATCAAGCAAGCCGTCACAGCCTATAACCGTCACAGTTTTCCAAGCTCTTTCCACGTGGACCGAAATTGTAAATCAAACAATTGCATTATGATTCATAATGCAACCCAAATGGGTTGCATTATAAACCATAATACATAGACGTTCGCTCGGTGCAAGCGCTTTAACTGCAATGCTTTTTAAGTGCAAGTCCGCTAAGTGCAACAATTTTGCAGTTATCGCACAGCTATCCGTTAAAATGAAATGTCAACAGCGATGCGATGTTTTTCGCATGCACTTTTGTTGGAATGCGATGTTTTCAAATGCACATTGGCTGCATTCTGCAGCAACTGACAGTTCTTTGACGTCTGTCAGTTGTTGCTGTTATCGAACGTCTACTGTACAATTGTTTGATTCAGTAACGAAAAGTAGGCCGTAGTGAAACTGAAACAGTAAGTGTAAATCAAATATTATAGTGCAGAATTGGGTTGTTTAGTGAACAAAATACAGTAAAACCTCCATGAGTCGATATTGAAGGGACCATCGACTTAAGGAAATATCGAGTAGTGGAACAATAATCCTTTGGGAAGTTTTTTGGGGGACCATCATAGCTCTAACAATACAATTATAAAAGCTTGAATCTAATGGTAAACAAATGAAATCAAAAAGAGCTAACAACTTCACGGTCAACTATAGCGGTCTTCAACACTTCTAGTTCGATTCCCGACCAACTTAATCCTCGTTTGAACCACCGATCGACGACTTTCTTCAGCAAAGCCATTTTAGAAAAGACCATTTCCCTTTTCTGTTGACTGCTATTACATACCAATAATAATGGAAACCGCAACTAGCATAATATTATGAGCAGTGTACGAAGGGTGTTTTAATTTTCTTATATTGGTTAAATATCTTCTAGCATGCATTATGTATTTATCAGTGATTTATCCACAGACAAAAAGACGTAACACTCTTCAAAACGGCTTGGCTTATGCATTTAACGATCAATTCAAATTTCATTTGATTTGCGCGATCCTTCCACCAGAGGCGCTAGTGTTCGATCGCTTTGACGTTCGCCAGTGTACACGTTGCTGAATGATGCAAACGAAAATTACAGGCGATTTGTGTAGTAGTGTGCGTGTTAACAAACGTCAAATCGAAATCCATCATGGCCGACAGTGTCTCGCGCGGTTATACCAACAGGTGGCAGTGTGCTCATAAAAAAGACCGGGCAAAAGGTTTTGATGAATTTCCTTAAAGAGTTACGTCTGTTTGTCTGTGATTTATCAGAATGTGATTACAGGGATTCTATTACATATGCCATAGTCGTTTTGCCCTCTACTGCAATGGTTGAGGCAGAAGAACAGTTTCCTTTTAGTTAATGAAATATCTCTTGTTACCACTGCAGCAGAAACGGTCCACGGCACCAGCGCGTTTGGAACTCATCTAGCGGTCTTCACAAGGGGTTGGTCACTCGGCACATTGTGCCCGGCACACATGCCGGCACATCTCGGCACACATGTCGGCACAATCCGGCACACATGGGCACAACATAGAAATCCAACTTTGCGGTATGGAATCAAACTGTCATTATACTTACGATTGCAAAAAATCCCTTCATACAGATTCTAGACAAGTGTTCTGGGTGGAATTTTGTCGGTAAACACCGACTAGACTAGACCAATACACTGAAATAAATTTTATAGTAATTTGAACCATTCAACTATGTTTAATTTTATCATATCCAAGAATAGTAATGGTAACCATGATTTTTATGGTAATAATGATGTTTTTGCTCAAACTCACTATGATCTGACAGATAACCGCATAGTAATTGGAACTATCAAGCGTGGTTCACACAATCACATTTTCCGTGCTTGTTAGAACTATCTCCGTGTTTACTTGTTACTATTTACATGGTTAGTTTGAATATACACAATTGTACTTTCAGTTTTCTTGTCAGTTCTTGTCAAAAATTTGCCCAAGTTCAAAACGCAAATTCTAAAAAAGAAGTATCTGAGGAACTTTGCGGCTGCTAGTGGAATCGGCGAAACGTTTTCATGGTGCATCATGGTGAGTATATCTTTCATCGATCTCCGGTGAGAAAACCGGCTAAGTTTAATTATAATCATATTTGAAACTACTTTTAATTCCAGCTAGCGCGCGGCTCACCCAGAGGACTGCGGAAGACCATTCATTGGAGGCAGCGCATCTTCCGGATATACTGCATCACTTATACCGCTTCGTAGGCGCTTATCATGTTTGTTTGCTACTCCTCACCGGGCGCACCGGGTGGGTCCGGAACTTCTTATTTCGAAGATACGGTGAAGATTTCATTTTCGGGGCAGCAGATGACAGAATATCACATCAAGGAACGAATACGGAGAACCTACCAGCAAAAACCTTAGACTCGATTATATAGATCTGGCCAGTTGCCTGTGTGCAAAATCATTAATATTGTTCACAAGATTTATTATACTTATATTGTTTATATTGAATAAATTTGATGAAATATTTATTTTTCAATATTTATTTTAAATATAAACAAAAAATGAGACACTACCATTGAACCACATGCATAGTAATCAGAACCATGTAGCGATGGTTACATGTACCATGTTGTTTGTCATGCACATAGTAAGAGTTACCCTCGAAATAATGTTTAAGAATACTATGAAATGTAAACATTGATCGGCATAGTAAATTTAACCCTCCACCTAGTGGAATCAAGAAAAAAATATGGTCTACGAAAATCAAGTAGTAAAGGTGTTTTATTTTAACCCTATGAAATGGTGCCGGTTACTATGTTCATTTTTTCAGTGTAACATTCGCCAAAAATAGACAGGATTATAATTAGCGCAAAAACATTCTAAGAAAATATTCCACTGGGCACATTCGGCACACCTCCGGCACACTTCCGCACACACTGAAAAACAACCGGCACAGTTTAGGCACATATTGGCACACGCTCAAAAATCACGGCACAAATGAAGTGTGCTGAATGACCAACCCCTTGGGTCTTCAACACTTCTGGTTCGACTCCCGACCCGGCAACAAAAAAAAAAATGGTTAAAACATTCATGTGTGGGGGGGGGGTCATTAGTACCGTCGATAACGAAACGGTGCTAAAAATAGATTTTTGTTTTGGTTTTTCGTGTTGCACGTATGCATGTTGAAATGCAAATGTACAGCACATGCATTTATGTCACTTTAGCAATGACTGTCAACGTGCTGCAATATGTGGCACTAATTTAATTTTAATGGGGCCCTTTTCGACTTTAATATTGCTTCAATGAGGTGTTTAAAGTAGTGCAGCATTATTTACACAATTTTAAATATAAATATATGGTCAAATTTATGCACTTATATACGGCTTCGTGGTTAAGTGCCCCACACAATGCATACGTTTGCGTGTGCGTGACAGTAGTTCGACACATTTCCCATGGGAAAACTGTCAAAAAAACGCAAACCTCGACGGAACGGACGCTATGTGTTCCAGGCTTTACTTGGGTAGTTTGTACATTGCATTTCTAGATTGAGTTTAAATAATGGCGAAAGTAACATGAGAGAGTTCTCTTCATCGACTCTCTCTTCCTCAAATTAAAGTGACAAGATGCAAGTATGGTTGCACTTTTAGTTTAGGTCATAAATCGCTAGATTGCGATGCAATCTAGCGTCTAAGTGTAAAAAAGTTCGATTGAATTTGCATCTTGTCACTTTAATTTGCAGAAGAGAGAGTCGATGAAGAGAACTCTCTCATGTTACTTTCGCCCTTATTTAAACTCAATCTAGATTTATACAGTTTCTGCAGTGTTGAATTATCGTATATAACCTTTTACTGCACCCTAATGTAAAGAAAAAATGTAATGCATCAAAACATTGATAATGCCAATCTAAAGAATTATTGCATGATAAGTGTGGAATTACTGCATTTCGTATTGCAGAGGTTGAAATGCAGTCTAACTCGTGCAATGATATAATGCTTGTGGTTACTTGGGTAAAATCTTCATTAAATGGCTCAACTTTGGCGCTCCAGAACTTTTAGATTTCCCAGCAAAACAACCAATATGTTTCCTCATTTGAAAGAACTACTCTTTATCTTTCGATTTCTAGCTTTGACTACCTAGATAAATCGGAAATAAAAATTATGCGAAAGATGGAACTTTTTCATGTTTTACGATTTTTGTCCACTTTTTGTTTAATTTGGTGTGATAAATCTCACAGGCAACGTAAACAAAAGTTTGTTTGCACACATACAAGTATAAGTAATGGCTGAGTTATTGAAACAGTTCACATCACATAAAACAAAGTCTCAACAGATGAAAAAAAAAATATGCAAAAGTGTTCAACAGCACAATAATTGTGCTGGTTCGTCCCGAAAGGGATATAACAAAAAATAAAGAGGATATCAGAGGTAGGTTGAAAAGAGTGAACATTTATGTCTTAATCATTAAAAAAATAGGACAATAATTAATAGATAAATAAATAAATGAATTTTAACACCTACAATTAGAGGAATACAAATCGCCAAACTTTTCCAAACTTATCCTTTAAAAGCTGTGATATGTGACAAGCTACGCCATCTCACGGGCAGCACATCATCTCGAGCTTTGAAGCTTTCTTTTTCCTACACAGATGCAACGTTGATACATACCTACGCACACAAACGTGAAAGATTTTCCGTTTTCGTACGAAAGCCACCCACCACCCAAAGGGCGGCGGAAGAGAGTGCCCTGTTCGCTCTTCATCGATTGCTTGCGACGGTGGCACCGGCGGCACTCAACGTATACGGATACACTCACGCTCTCACTTCCATCCGTATCCCGTACAGAACATAGGGAGAAGATGGTTCAAAATGTCAAGTTAAAAAATTTTGTTTTATCTATATAGCGGAACTTACGTTTTTTTCGCTGTTTTGTTCTCTTCGTCATGGGGATTTATTTGAAACCTATTGAACCCAGAGTTAGCCTCGAATCCTTCCCCCGGCCAAGTTTCAGGCGATCTGGCCTACAAAAAAAAAACCATGACGAAGAGAACTCCTAAGTCATTCTATAATAATGCAGTGGCATAAGTGGGACCACGCATAACTTGCGAACGGGATGTCTAGGTCTCCTTTGTTGTGTTCTGTTAGTTCTAACCCAAGCAAGGTTTGGTTTACATGGGGAAGTTGAGACATTTTGAAAATCGATTTTCATACATTTTGAACGGGGAGTAGGATTGGGAACGTCATAAAACGTAGAAAGGCAAGACAAAGTTTGCCGGGAACAGCTAGTAATAATATGTCAATTTATTGATTTTACTTTGGCTGACCAAGCCATGTGGGAAACTACACTGTTAAAAAGGCTTTGACATCCATGTGCACAACAGAAACATGCTCGATGAACAAATTGAGATTTGAATTATGAAAAGAAGTCCACGTACTCCGGCGAGACTCGAACTCACGACTCCCAATTCGCTGGACGGGCGCTTCTATTCCTCCAAGCTACGGAGTCATACTGGCGACGGAGATAGTCGAGTGACTTCGTAGCTTGAAGGAATGGAAGCGCCCGTTTAGCGAATTGGGAGTCGTGAGTTCGAGTCTCGCCGGAGTACGTGGACTTCTTTTCATAATTCAAATCTCAATTTATTCATCGAGCACATGTTTCTGTTGTGTACATGGATATCAAAGCATTGTCAACAGTGCAGTAGTATATAATTTCGCCTTATATGTATTAGACAATGCCCAGATAGCATAAATTGAACAACAGTTTCTGATTTTATTCTATTCAAATGCAAAAGTTCGCTAAAACATGTATTCTACACCTTGCCGGTTCCATTTTTTTTCCACTTGTAAATCTGTTGCATTTGCGTCGATATCTTGCAAAGCACTTTCATATAGCATAAGATGATGGCAAGAACGCGCGTGATGTGATACACTCTCCACTACGGCGAGGAACAACAACGAGCCGGGATTTGTTTTATTTGGAAGCTGAATAACAATTTTTGGAATACTATATATTTAACCATAAAAACATCTGTCTCATTTTTTTCATCTCATAATAATATGTTACAAAACGTTACAATTAAATTTTACATTAGTTTTCTTGTTTTCTAATTTGTTTCCTTACCGTTTTCTTTTTTCATCAGCGGGTTTTCTCTGTATTCTGCGGTTACAATGTGTCGAGTTACTGTATTTTTCTCCTCGTTTTAGGTTTTCGATTGTTGGTTTAATTTGATTGAAATTTTCCGGTTGTTCTGTTTTGGTTCAATGTGTCAAAATTGGTTTATGGTGATTTCAAATTTCTCTTTTGCAAAGATGATTTAAAAAGAACCTTTGGCTGGTTTCACAGTTCACAATAATTGTCGTTTTCGAGAGTTATGTGGTTTGTGGCGTCGTATTCTGTGTGTTTTTTTGTGATTTTTCCTGGATACGAAAACCATCATGTTTATCCGTTCCGCTCTTCATTTGCAAATTTTCCCGGTTAATATTATAACATAATTAACAGTAACATCTTCTCACTCCCAAACATTACTACTTCGTCTTGTCGTCGCACAGCTTGCAACGTTTCCAGCGCGGCAATTCTATTCGATTCGATTAGTTTTTTTTTCTTTCTCTAAGGGATTATTACCTGAAAATGTTGTGTGTTTTAGTTGAAAAAAAAAAAGATTGTCTCAAAACCTGTGATTACGTTTTGTTGTTAAAAATTCGTAAAAGAATCGAATCGGATTAGTGTTTTAAAGTAGAGACAATGCGAGTCTAATTCGGCCGTGAATTGACACATCGACTTAGCCTGTTTTGTTTTAGGATCGGTAATAAATTCGTACGTTATTTGTCCGTTTTCTTAACAATGCCTTACTATCTCAAGATTCACTACAAAAGTTCGATGAGAGATGGATTTTCAACTTGTTGGAAAAATATATTCTAGTTGTATTGGTTTAATCGAAAAATCATTAAGAGCGTTCGATTGGTTTCCTATAAGCAATGAAAATATATATCACTTACAGTTTTGTTTTTTGTTCTTCTTTCCTATGCACAATTTAAACTTTTATGTTTGTCTATTTTCCTCTGTTCATTGTAAGGGTTTAATCAACATATCGGTAACTCTGTTGCAGTTTTATTTTCCTCTTGCTTCTATTGATAATAGACAAATTTCCTTCTTGGTTTACTGGCTTTATATGGTCTTGTTAAAATCGTTCCGTTTATTACAAGTGACATTGAGTTTATAAATTTTTCTGTAGGTAACACTTTTCTGCTTTAGATTTTTTTTCTTTATTTCAGTGATTTTCTTACGAAAACGATTTTAACCGTTTATCCACCTACTAATTATCGAACTATCCGAACAGTTCGCCCACGTCTCTCCTCTTATGCTTTTCGCAGACATTTGAGTCGGAGTGCTTTAACAATTTTGCATTACAAGCCGAGATTGCCCGCCGATCGTTCTACGTTGAACCACCTGTACTAATTGAGTATATAAACCGTTTAGTTTTTGTTTTTATTTCTGCTTTAGATCCACTTTTATTAATGCTAGTTTTGCACCCTACAACGAAACCAAACGTCCTTGCCCCTACCTACACGGTGCACTACCGGCGACGGTGCAGTAGGGTGGCGAACGCATTTAGACAATACAAAATGTTTTCTTGCTCACCTGTGTGGTCTGCTTTTAAAAAGATTTTTTTTTATTATTTTCCTAGTACACTTTTAATAGTTTTACCCTTCTCGATCTACTCTGTTTCATAGTTTTGATTTCGTTTTTATGTGTTTTTTCTTTATTTTTTTCACAAGCACACGAGGTCCACCGCCAGTACTTTCTTTTTCTTTCTAACAACGAGTAAAGTAATCGTTCCACTTTGATTGCTAACGGTTATGTGTGTTTATCTATGTAAGCCGATCTGAGTGTTGATTTCTTCCTTTCAACTTCGCTTTCCAATGTTATATTCTGGGGGTTACGTAACAAACTGCATGCTTCTTTAATTTTGATTCCTACAGTTTATGATTGTGGCATTACTTTATTTGTGGGTTTGTGGGAATTTCTATGGGTTTGCAATTCGTTATTTCATTGTTTTGATTCTCTGGTTACTTTTCCTCGGTAAAAAGATTTTTTTTGGTTCGGAAGCAACATCTGTTAGCTGGATTGTATGGGGAACATTTGGTAGGGCGTGAGCGAGAGTTATACAAAGTATATAGTTTAAGTGTAAGGCTGATTGTCGATTCAGTGAAAAAGTGAGTGCGTATAAATTGACATTTATAATTTGACAATATGTGTCAAGCTGTATTCTCTTATTTAAGTTTGTGAAGTCGGGCAATCGGAAAGAAAAATACCAAAAATTAGGTCAAACAAGTTCAGCAAACTCTATTTTTTTTGTGATATGATGACAACCTTCTCCTCATCTCAGTTAAAAAACTTCGGCTCCGGCTATGAGATAAGGATTGCACAGAAATGGAACCAATCGTAAAGAGTATCGTAGGTGAGAACTAAAACTTAGGGGCCGGAGGGATTACAACAGAAAAATGACTGCAAAGAAGCATACACTGAACATAAGTAAACACTGTCTTTGGCAAAGTTCTTCTTCATGAACATAAACAGCTTTGGGTATGTTCCAGGTTGTCCAAACAGGCATGCAGGTCAATGCTTCAAATTTCTTCCAATAAATGTAGTACAGATCGTATTCAATAGTCCGCCTATGAACCGCAGACATTTTAAAGTCATTCCAAGTTAGTCAAGCTATCCTGGACTTTGAAATGTCATGTCACCAAATGTAGCAGTAATAATTTTCGCAATCCTATGTTTTCCAGGATTAACTCCAGTGGCACCGTCAGAAATTCCTGTGAGGATTCTTTTAGGATTTATCCTAAGTTTTCTGGAATGTTTACTAAAAGAAGACTCTCGCAGGATCTCTAAGAATGATTTTAGCAAGATTTCATTTGAAGATTCCTCTTAGTATATGTTCAGAATGCATCCCTGTCCATGGTTTAATTTGAAAATTTCTCCAGGATTTTTCCATAGATTCTCTCAGGTATTCCCCCGGAATTTTTCCTGGGACTTCTACAGGAGTTTCTCATGGAATTTCTTAAAAGATTCATCTTGAAACTAGTCCACGGGTTTCCTCAGAAATTTCTGTTGGAGTTCCTCCTGGGATTCCTTGAGGGATTCTATAGGACATTCCTCCAAGGTTGCTGTATAAGTACATGCTTGTTTTTCTTCATGTATTTTTTCAAACAATTCTGGAGGAATACCTCCAGAAATCTTGTCAGAATTTTGTCCAGAAATTTATATGGGTTGTTTTTTTTTTCAGATATAATTTCAAACGTTTCTTAACAAGATGCAATTCTAGAGGAATTTTTTTCACAAAGATTTGGAGATTGTTTTCAGAAATTCTTCTAAGGCGTTTCTTTTGAAATTCAGATTTTTTCCAGAAACTATTCAGATTTTTTTAGATTGCAACCTGTGGAGAAAGGTTCCATAAGGTATTTTTCCATTTATTTGAGAATTTTCTTGGTAATTTATTTGGAAGTTGTGTGATAGTGGATTCATGCTAACACATTGAGCAGTCAGCAACGACGCACGCCACATCAATCCATCTGGCAAATCATACACATCTACATCGTCGTCATCCATCGAAGAACGTCAAAGTGAAAAGTCAGTGCATTCTTGCAGCTCTAAATCTAAAGTGCACAGAAGTTTATCTAGAAATTGTCAAGAGATTATTTTGGAAGTTCCTCCAGGGGTTTCTACAATAGTTCCTCCAGGTATTTTTCCAAGCATTGCTTTTGATTCAAATAAACCCTCATCTAGTTTTTTTTACAATTTATTTTTCAAACATTCTCTCAACAGCCAGCATTTTCAAAGGATTTTTCAAGATTTTTTTCTACGTATATATGCAGAGGTTTCTTCAGTTTTTCCAAATATTATATCGAAGATTTCTTCAAAACAATGTTTGTTAAATTTCCCCAAAAAACCTTATCAGAAAATATATAAAAAATTATCTGAGAATTTCTTTAGAGGTATCTCCAGCAGTTCGTCTAAGAATTCCTTCAGAAATTCAGAGATCTTCCGAAATTAAAGGAGTAATTTCTTCAAAAACTCCACCAGTACTTTCTCTGCGTCTGCTGCAGGCATTCTGAAAGATTCCTTAAAAACATCTTTGAATTTTTCAGGTATCCCTCCAAATTTTTGCAGGCATTTTTTTTCCATGGAATTACTTGTAGAGGTCCTCCAGATGTCCCTCAAGATTATTTTTTTCTAAGAAAGAAGGTATCTTAAGGTGTTTCTTCAGGCATTCTCTTTGGCATTCATGCAGGAATTGAAGAAGAAATAAGCAGGCTTGACCGAAACTCCCTCGCGAGAAAATAAGGAGCAATTTCGGCGATTTTCTGAGGAGAAAAAAAAAACTCAGAAATCACAACGCAAATCCTCACCAGCCCCGAGCGCGAGCTTGTCGTGCAGCGAGGAGTTCGTCCAACACTCATAATAATTCCTTGATGTGTTTCTCACGTCCACTCACACTCAAAAAGCTCTCGCGAGTTCCACTCCCATACAAAGAAAGACTCTCGAGCAGGGCGCAACATTTTCGAGCAGACGAGCTGAAGTTCATCGTGCGGCAATTTTCATTCACTTGCCTACATATTCATATTCGGCTGCTCGATACTCGTTTGTCAATTGACTGAAAGTCAACGAATATTTGTAAACATCTTTCAAAGTGTTAAAATGTTGATAAAATATTAACGTTTCGATTACATTTAACAGTGCACAGATCTTTCCCCATTTGATTATTGTGAAGTGTTTTTGGAAGGAATCGTAGCCACAAACGTAGGTAATTATGAAGACGTTTTTCGATCGGCTTTATATTCAATGACTACAAATTGACTGACTGTGTGAAGAGGGAGAGCGAAAATGAAATTGTTTGTTTTGAATATTCAGTGCAGAATCATTCAAATTCGTGCTGTTTTCAGTCAATGGCTATGAACATTTTGCACCCTGCTCTCGAGGCAAAATTCGCACACTCCGCAAAATCCGAAATCATCATCGGCTCTATTTTCGTTCCCCTCTTCGGAAGAGGCTCTTCCTCGCTCAATTTTTGTTGCATCTCTGTTTGGGATTTGTTCGCTCCCTCGCGACGAAGTAGAAGCAAAACACCGCTCTAGAGCATGTTGCAAAACTCTTTTGATTTTGAGAAGAATTATCAAGCCTAGAATTAAGCTCAGAAATTGCTTCAGGAGTTTTTGTCTAGTAATTCCTCCAAAAAATCCATGAATTTTTCCTCGGAGTTTCTAAAGGCATTCCCAGGAATTTTAAAGATACTTCTTGAAACAATTCTCAGATATTTCCTAAATAAATCCTTCGGGGATTTATTGAAAAATTCTTTAGTAAAGTTGTGAAATTCATGGGTATATTTCTGATGAAACTGCAACAGAAATTTTTAAATAAACCTTCTATGTATTCAACAGAAATCACTGATTAAAAATTTCTCAAAGAATTCTTGGAGAAATTCGTGAAAGATCTTTCGATGCAATCCCTGAATTAAAAAAGTGAAGAATTTCTGAAAAACTCCATGTGATTTTTTTTGAAAAAATCTATTTCTGAAATTTTGAAAGAATCTATAAATTAAAATATCTTCTCAAATAAAATAATTCCAGCAGGATTTTTTGAAAGAAATCTCTAAGGAAGCTCTTTTGACTGAATCTCTGGGAGGATATCTGAAGAAATCGTAGGGAAAATCATTAAGGTATCATAGGAGGATTTTTTAAAAGCTTTCTGGAGAAACTTCTCGGGAATTCGGTAGAATTCCAAAAAAAAAACAAATATTTAGGAATTTATAGGAAAATTCCTAGAAAAATCCTTTCATAAAATGCTCTGGGCATCTCTCATTAGAATTTTTGGTAAAATCTATGAACGAATTTCTTAAAAAAAATCCTGTAAGAACGCATAGACAAACGATGGCAAAGATCGCTAAAAAGACATTTCTGGGAAAAAAGTGAATGAATTTCTTGAAATTTTTTTTTGAAGAATCTGTGGATTGTTGGATTGCTTAAAATATCCTTCAGTCCTTAGAATTCTTCAATAAGGTTGTGCAATTTCTGGATGAACTTCTGAAGAATCCCAAGAGGAATATCTGAACAAATTCTGCAAGATTATCTAAAGGCATGAAGGAGGAGGAGATATTTCTTATGAAACTACAAGAGCAATTTCTATATAAATCTTTCTTGAAATTTCTGCAGGAATGATTGAAAAAAATCTCATAGAATTCTTGAAGATTTAAGAACTTTGGAAGAAATTCCTTTCTGAAATTCCTGAAAGATTCTCTATAAATGTAAATATCTTCTCAAATCAATTTCTAAAGTAATCCCATCAGAAAATTTTGAAAAAAAAACCGCGAATGAATTTCTGAAGCAATCTTCAAAAGAAACCCGGTGGAAATCTTAGAAAGCACTTTTGACTGAATCTCTGAAAGGATATCAGAAGAAATTCTTGGAAATTTCTTAAAGGTATCCTAGGAGGAATTTCTTAAGAACTTCATGGTGAAACTTTTGGGGAAACCATTGTTGGAATTTCAAGAAAAATTAATAAGGGATATATAGTAAAATTCCTAGAGAAATACTTTCATAAAATTCCTGGAGGATTGTGTGAAAGAATTCCTGTAGAAATCTGTGGACGAATATCTGAGAAGATACTGTAGGAACACCTGGAGAAACGCATAGATAAACAACTGCAACTGACTGGATAAATGCAATTATTCTTAGAGGAAATGCTGGATATTTTTTGGAATAATACACCGACGAATATGCAGGAATTTTTGCAGGATTTTCTGGGTGATTTCTTAAAGAAATTTTCTCGACACATTCAAGTGGGAATTTTCAATGGAATCCCTCGATCAACTCCTGAACAAATCTCTGGTGGACTCCCTGAATAAATACATGAACAAATTTCTAAAAAATCTTAAGAATGTCTGATTATATGGGAAGAAACAAACCACAGGAAGAATTTGTTAAAGAATCTTTGAAAGAATTTCTGAAGAAATCCCTGTAAAAAAATCTGAAGTAAGCACTGGAGAAATTTCCGATGATTGTTTTAAACGAATCCCTGTAAGAATATATAAAGTGATACCTGGTAGAGATTAAAAATTCTTATGAAATTTCTGAGCAAAAAAAATCCCTGGAGGAGTTTTTATAGGAATCCTTGGTATATTTTAAGACTGAATTGTGAAGGAATTAATAAATTAATTTTGGAAGAAATCCACAGACTTTTTTTTTACTTGAAGTCTTTGCACCTGTATGTGAATGAATCTCACAAGAAATTTTCGAAGGAATCCCCAGGGAAATAAAAAAATCTTGTAAGAATTTCGTAAACAGTTTGTGGAAGATATTCTGAAGAAATTCTTCGAGAAATTCTGCAGGAACTTTTAAATTTCTCGAATTTTTCGAAGTTCAGAAAAAAAGAAATCTATGGAGGATGTTTTAGGTAAACACATGGAAATTTTTCCAGGGGAATTGTTGTAGAAATTTCTGGAGGATCCTCTGACGAAGACTCTGAATAAAATTCTAGAGAAAATTCTGAAACGATCCATGGAACATGTTCTGATGAATAAAAAAAAAAAGAAT
Organism: Aedes albopictus; assembly: GCF_035046485.1. NCBI lineage: Eukaryota > Metazoa > Arthropoda > Insecta > Diptera > Culicidae > Aedes > Aedes albopictus. The sequence continues at coordinate 421,650,479 of NC_085137.1, forward strand.
CAGTGGGAGACTTTTCGAAAGGAATTGCTGGTGAATTTTCTAAAGGGATTCATTGTGCTATAACAATAGGAATTCAGGAAAGTTTTATAAAACAAGTACATTTTTTTTTCTTAATTTCTAGGGTAATCTCTAGAAAACTTCGGAAATAATTGTAAAGAAAACTAAGTTATTTCTAGAAAAATCAATG
>NC_085137.1:421651165-421738665 GCF_035046485.1 Aedes albopictus
GAAAAATTCCTGAAGGATTTCTCAGAAAAATCTTTGAAGACATTCATGTTAGAATTTCTTTAAAAATCCCTGGAATATTTTCTGTAGGAATCGCTGGAGCAATTTCTGAAAAAGAACCTGGAGGATTTTTGGGAAGAATTTCTGAAGAGAGACAATAAAAAAATCCCAGGAGAAATTTTTTGAATGAATCTTTGATTCATATTTCAAACAGCCCGTAGAGGAACTTCAGGAAGCACTTGTAGGGTAATCTTTGAATGAATTTCTGGAGAAATCACGAGACGAGTTTCTGAAATGAATTTTCCGAAATATTTCTTTTATTTGTAGGGATTTCTAAAGGAAGCCCTGGAAAAAGTCCCAATATCACGAGTTTTTTTTTGCACGTGAGGACACACACAATTGAAAAACTTGCAAAGGTAACTTCCCAAGTAACCAAAAGATCGGATAAGAGGGCACTTTATGAGTTATGCAGCTTGCTATTTAGCCTTCTAAGCAGCTTCATTTTTAAGTAATTTCGGATCTTCAAAGTTCACATAAGGAAGTTGAGCAGCTTTTGATGAAACTTTTTAAAAATTAAGTTTTTTCAAAAATGTACTTTCAAGCTTCACCACAGCCTTTGTTATTGTTTGCTTGTATTGCGTGATACGCAACCTTATTTACATTACATGACACACTCATATGAAGACTTGAACCGGGTCCTCCTGCTATAGACTCTTGATATGATGAGGTTAACTGCACTAAGTACTGCACAACTGTTCAAACCTACCTGTCGGCAGTGCATTGGTTCAAGTCAGATCTAACTTGGTATGTACTTCCTCGGAATTCCCACCGGTCAGAGGACGACCGGCACCGAAGGTATCATTCTTGCAAGAGATAAGTGAGTATGGATTTCGACCCCAAAAAATCTCTCCCTTGGTCAACAAGGTGACCAGCCGGAAACCCCTTCGGTCAGAGTGGATCGACCTACATGCAGCTTTGGGAAGGGCGGTCATATTTAGTCGTGGAAGTGCTCCCATAGATATCGTTGATCGAGCAATATTTTGAATTGTTATCGTTGAAATGGATATCCAACGCACTTTGTTGCTTAAGCCCCAAAGTCTTCTTAATTCTCATAAATGTCATGATCAATTTCTCGCCCTTACCCAGAAATGATGTAAATGCATAACACAATTTCCCGAAGCCGAAAATACGCTCTCGTAAACTGTCACTAAAAACCTTCCGAAAGCCATCAATCAAGAGATTAAATCGCTGCCCGAAATTTTCCACGAAGTCAATTTCCACAAGTGGTCTCATAAAACCGAATCTTTTTCTGTGTCTACCCGCAGCACAAACCAGCTGTTTCCTTTCGCTGGTTGTTGTAACTGCCACCAGCCATTTGATGCTAACCAGCCACTCCCTTGCCTCCCAATTGTGATCAAAATTTCAATCACCTCAAGGCTATTTAATTTCACTTCATTTCGCTTCTGTCTCGACGCACGACGACTGACTGTCGGTTGGTTGGTCGACTAGGGTACCTTCCCTACCGTACCAGGTCCTCGAATCCAACTCGTCCCCCAAAAACCGAAAGCTCCCCAGAGTGCAGCCAGCAGTGCGGTTTCAATTTGTGGTTATGGCTTTCTGTAGGGAAGGTTCGTCGCCGCCCTTCTTACAGCAGCCAAAGCTCTAACAGCCTGACACCACATAAACCGGTGCGGTGCGGGTGCGGGTGCGGGTGTGAGGGTGAGGCTTCAGGCAACCGGATGTGAGGGACGAAAAATTGCCAGACGATTCGAGGCCCATTAAGACCGGTCGGGCGGAAAAGGGGTCGATTTGGACCATATGGCACCACCTTTGGCACGCGTGGTCCATTGTCGCCGTCGCCGCCGTCGGTATTGTCATCATAATCGTCATCGTCATCATTACAACCATGCAACGTCTTACAAACGAGTTGAGTAAGTCGTAGAATGACTTCTAGTAAGTAAGTAGGTTCGCCCACGCTGAAAGAAACCTGTTGCATGGTTACCTTGTGCCGCTACCGTGAAGTTGGGTGTTGTAGGGGAGCAGACATGGGAACGAGAAGTTTTATGGGATAATTTTCACAGTAAATGATATCACAGAGCACAGACTTTCAGAGTTCATCGAATTTGGTCGACGAAAAAAAAAATGTGGAGTAGATTGAGATTTAGTCTAGGGTAAAAATTTACTTCGTCATATGCGCTAATTCCCGTCATAACAGATGAAAAAAAGCGAATAATTAAGTATATTCCAACTTACCTTTGCCCATAACTCATTACAAGGAAGCAAAAAATGTAGGCTCTCAATAACATATGATCGCAGTGGAAATGTGCCCAACAGGAAAAAAAATCAATAACCATCCTCTATAGCACTGGATATTTACGCAAAATTTCACGTTTCAAGTTCACTTCACTTACGATTTTACGATTAAGAATCCAGGGAGAATTACCTTGAGGAGTCACAAGCAGAATTTCTAGAAGAATTTCAGGGAACGTTCCTGGAGCAGTTTTTGGAAAACTCCCAGGAAGAATCGCAGCAAGAATTTCTGCAAGAGTCTCAGGATAAATTTCTGAAGGAATTCGTGAGAAGATTCATGGAAACATCGTCAGCAGGCCTGGTGGAACTTGAAAATGATTTCCTGGAAGAACCCCAGGACGGAATTCTGGAGGGATCCAAGGAGAAATATCTGGATTAATTGAGGCAAACATTCTTGGAGCTATTCCAAAAGGATTTCCTGCTGAAGTCCTTAAAGAATTCCTCTACTTGAAATTCCCCCAGAAATTCCTCCTGGGATTCCTCCAGTAATTTCGCTGTGATTTCTTAATGGATTTATCTAATTTTTTTTATAGATTCTTCCACAAATTACTATATGAATTCCTTCAGGAATTCTTGTCAAGATTTTTAAGCATTTCCAGCTGGTATTTATCCGGTATTTGCTTTTGGACGTCCTCCAGCAGAAACTCTTCAGACCTAATCTCCTTAGCTAAGAATCCTCAATATTAGCAAAAAAATCTGGGGGGTTCCGCATCACAGGAGGAATTTCAGGAGATCCTTGGATAAATCCCTAAATGCCCGAGTAACAGAACTAGCTGAATAACAGCTTCTTAAGCTAAAGTTTGCTTAAAAGTAGTTTGTTCCACTCTTGTACAGCAAAAATGTTTGTTGAGTGAATCATGAAAGGAATTTCTGGAGGAATCCCCGCAGGCATTCGTGGAGGATTACGTTGAGAAACTTCTCGAGGAGTCACAAGAAAAATTTCCAAAGGAATTTCAGTAGGCATTCTGAGAAGAATTTAGAGAATAAATGCTGAGAGAATCATTGGAGAAATGCCTGGAGGACCTACAGCGAGAGTTTTCGGAGAAATTTCACAGCCTTGGAGGCATTTCTGACCAAATTCAAAAAGAAACTAGCAAAAGTAGCTGCATAATAGCTTATGGAGCAAAGCTTATGGAAGAAAGCTCACTTAAACTCTTATACAGAAAAAATGTTAGTTGGGAATCCTTCATGAGGAATTCCTGGTGAAAACCTCTTGGAATTTCTCAGGAATACCTATTGGGATTCCTCAAAAAAATTCTACTTGGATTGCTCTAGAGATTTTTCCAAAAATTTATCCAAAAACTCCTCTTGGGATTATTCCTGAGATTGTTAGAAAAAATCCGCCCGTGATTTCTTTACGGATTTCTCTTCAAGGATATCTCTAGTAATCACAGAAATCCATCTCTGGAGGTATTTCTGGTGAAATCCCAGCTGAAATTTCTGGTGAACGTTTATAAGACCTACCTACTAAGTACCTACTATCAGGAATTTTTGGAAAAATTCCTAGAGGAATGTAAGAAAATTTTTTGAAGAACCACATTACCAATTTTCGGATAAATCCCTACATAAACTTTTAGAGGAGTCCTATAAGTATTTCATGGATACATTTTAGAAGCCATCTCAGCAAAAGAGCAAAAGAGGAGAAGTAAGCTCAGGAAATTTTAAAGAAATCTTTGGAGGAATCACAGCGAAAATTTATGGACGATTCCCCCGGGAGTTCCCCTAGAAACTCCTCCTGTGGTTCCTCCAAGAGTTGAGAAACAGGATCTGGTGGATCCGAAAGTATAATGAGAACATTCAAAAGAAGTAACATGGAAAATAGTTCAACTTTGACATTTGAGGTCGACCTTGACGTTAAGGATCATATCTGACATACATGGTGAAAAAAAAAATACTCTAAGTATGTGTTATAAGCAAGGGGCGGGACAAAAGATTTAAAAAAATATATATATATTTTCAACCACGGCCAAGAAAAACATCAAAAAATGAGTAAATATGTACTCTTGGACCATATTTTGTAGTTTAAAATAAGAATCTAGATATGACTTAAGAAAATCCTATTACGAAGGAAAGATCCAGATTTGGATTAGAAATGAATTATCAACTCCCAATTAATTATTCGAATTACATAACAACAACTTTAAGACAATTGACCACCTTTTGTATGAAGTCGCATCACTGTGGCGACATCGAGAAGTGCGCAGCTGCCCTTGAACATTAGTGCGAGTGCGAGATACATTGATCTGCAAGTGCATCACTTCGCTAGCAAATAGGCCCAGCAGGTACCCAGATCGCCGCGGGTAAGCTCCCAGTAGGGGAGCCAACAAGGTGGCCACAGTCGGAAAAAATAGAGCTGGCTGGTCAACGTGGCTGCTCAGTATTTACCCAGCAAACATTATAGCTGTACAACAGATGAATAAACCGATCTTAAGCTTGATTTTGAAAACTGTGGCTGAATAAGCTGTTATTCAGCTATCATTATTGTTAGTACTTCAGTACTTCAGATGCTTCGAGCAAGGCCACAAGTCATGGGTGTGTAGAGGAGCAAATGGATAAACCCTGCAAGAAATGCGGAGGCGAAGGTCTCCTCGCCTGAGTAAGGCGTGAAGTAAGTAAAGCAACTCGACCTCAAAATGCCTGATTTGCACGGCAAAAAGGGGCTATACGACGGGTGGTCCTATATGCCCAGGTACAAGTGTAGGACCACATAGCCGACAATAAATAGTGCAAATCACACGGCTGGCGGATCCGTACCGCATTCCCACCAACAACGGCAACTGGGTGCGGCGGATAAGGCTAATCTAGAGGCGATCTGCACAACTGGTCAGTTTCCACGTCTAACCCAATTGCAAACACCAAATAGATGTATTACTACAGTTTCTTTACCCACAAGGTAGCCACTAGATCAATTCTCGTCCACGCTAGATTCTCTATCCAGTGCACTGGTGGGATTAAGGCCCGTCATCGTCGATGGAGACTTCAACCCATGGTCGGCCGAACAAGGCACGGGGACAGCCGCTTGGTCAACATAAGAGGCTGGGGTCTGTTCGACACGTAGAGCTTTTGTAAACTCTAACTCAGACAGGAACGTTAACGATTAATACACGTATACACCGATTTGCTACAAGGTAGAAGACGATCACAGCCGTGGATCATCGATAGCTCTCGCGGATGGCTGAGCTCGCGATTCGATAAGCCGGCATTTGTGGTACGTTTGCTAATCGAGGGTAACACCGACGACCTGTCTTAGTGTCTAATGAGTTGGGTAACATCTATTGGGTAGTCATGGTCAAGATAAAAGGCTCATCGACACCTTCGGAGCATTCTCCCGAGATGCTTCAGAGAATCGTGAAAACACTGTTTCTGTGCTATGTAATGAGATTATGGGATGCCGCATTCTACGGCTAAACAGAACAAAGCCAGTTTGCCTCGGAGACAAACGAGCAACTCGTCACGTGTTCTGAATAGATACGCAGATGTGCTTGGATAGAGATGAATTTCCGGATGGATAAGACAAAGATTGGTTTTACTGCCCATACACGACTGACTCGTCGACGTACAGTCCAATCTGTCTACTGGACACCGCCACTGTTGGAGTGGCTGACGGTCTATACCGAGAGATCAGATCACTCTGAGTTCTCGGATACCCCTTTAACTTCCGGAAATGACGATCGACGGTGGACGTTATGAGGTCTATATAAGTATAGATGAACCTAGAGATGAACTACAACATCACTGCAGGGGTATCTCAGGAGTCAATCCTGGGCCTGGTACTATAAAACGCGGCGTACGACGGCGTATTGAGGCTCACACTACCAAACTGGTTGACTTTGACGTCGACATTTGGCTTGTGTTATACGGTGTCGGTGAGTCGATAGAGAAGGTGAAGCTGATTGCGACGTATTCGATCGATACAGCGGAGGATTGGATGAGGTCGAGACAGCTGGAACATGCCCACCACAAATTGGATGTGGTGAATAACCGCAAGTCCAAGCAACTTGCGGCGATCACCACGGGCAGCTACACGATCATCTGCAAGCGATCACTGAGGCAGCTGGATGCCCTGATCGATGACAAGCTGAACTGCGGTCGTCACGTGCAATGCGTCTGCAAAAAGGCAAGTATGACGACGATCTTGATGTTGTTGAAGATGTTGTCAAACAGCTTGGCAATAAGTTCAAGCGCAGCTGCCTGACGCCGCTGCGTAGTTGAGCGCACTAGTGGGCAACCAAAACGGGGAGTGACTTGAGAGTACCGATCCACAGGTTGATGTGCTAAAGTGTTGCCAGCGCATATCGTACAGTCTCAAAATACGTGATATGTGCGCTAGCGGGCATGTCGTAGCGGAAGACGATGAGTGCTTCGAGTTATGTGGCATAAACAGCATTAGAGGCGAGACGGATCGCTAGAATGTCTTGAATATGCTGAGATGGCAGATAGCGTGGGACTTTTATTCATGTTTATCATGACGTAACGTCCCATCTGAGACGAAGCCTGCTTCTCAGTTTTTGTTCTATGAGCAGTGCCAATGTAATTAACTAAAAGCATTCTCTGCTAATAATAATTTTGCATGTATATATCGTATGGGGCTAGCACGAGAAGACCCTATTCTATACCCAAGGAAGTCAAAGATATTTCAATAACGAAAACCTTTTGGATTGACCAGGAATCGAACCAGTTACTCGTGCGTTTTCCGTTTTGGATATATGGGATTTTGAAGCTTACATCAAAAGATATGAAGATGTTAATTTGCGATTTTCAGAAATTTGTAAACATACGTGTACGTCTATCATCTATGACAACATTACGTGCGGAAACCTGTTTCTCAACACGCGAAGCATGAATGAAGAGGAAACATCGGTGTTGTTAAGATTTCTGCTGTCGCTTGCGATACAATTACAACACACTGTGGGTACACGCAGTGTCAACATGGTTTGTAGGCTTCTGGGGGTGTCAAATTCTCAATTGCTTCTTAACAGAGTCAGTAGAGGAAGTTAAACGAATTGGTTGGGAAATTTACGACCACACTTCTCTAAACATTGTTCGAAAGGAAGCAATTTCCTGTCGTTCTATTGGTGGTGGATATATGACTTCACCTGTATTTGTCGACTCGACAGTGTTCATCCGACGAAATTTTGACCCCAACAGATAACCCAGAAAACCACTGAAATTTAATATCCTCCTCTTTCGGTTATTAATTCCCCATCTCGAGCTTGTACGATTTCATTCTTCCCCCATCCCGTGTCGTCAGCAGAGGATGCAATCTAAAAGTAGCGCAAAAAATCGATTCCGAACCTTTAGGTACCTGCTGTACGCTTTACCTCTACTAGTTGCAGTAGTACCTCCAGAAGAGCACTACTTTACCATGATGGGACTTTAATTGCTGACTTTCGTCCCTTCTCGTACCACTGACTGCCGCATGCATCATGCCACATCATCAGGAGTTTCTCGCTACAGACAGTGCTGTGCCCGTATTTTTACAGCCAGGTAGATAATGGTGTCGTTTTCACTTTTTGCCACACTAGGTTTTTCCTCACTAGCGGCAATTTTCCCGCGCCATTGAATCCTGACCTGGATCCACGCTGGATGCTGGGCTGGGGGATGCTGCACTGACTGGCTGACTGACTTACTGTTATGAAATGCAAGCGCAACTGGTAGGCAGCTGCAGGCAGGGGTCTATAGAGGGGGAATCGGGGTAAAATGCCGGGTCGTATTCCAACTGAATGTTGTTTTGAAAACACTAGAAGAATTCGATACGACATACACTCCGAACTTATCTTACGTCAATTTTTTAGCCGAATTGATTTACGTCCACTTTTTTACGTCCAAAATTTAGATTAACGTCCATTTCAATTATTCAAATCTTGAATAGTTTTCTAAATATGCACATGTTATGTTAGTGATAGTGATAGTGATAGCTCCTGATGTCATTATTTGTTATGTTAGATGGCAACACTGCACTGTTCAAATAGATACATATATTACTGAATATATACATGTGAATGGCTGCACTATATTAGGTCAAATATCAAAAGGTCGGCTCCAGAAGCACGTTATCCTCCATGTGGAGCATTTGACGCTATTTCATGTTGCATAGAATAAAACGAAGTTTTGTTAAAAGCTGGCAACACTGCTGAACTGTAAATAAAAATCTTAATATGTAATTCACTACAATTGGGATGATGTTCAGATTCATGAAGTAACGTAACATATTATCAGATTTATAGATACATTTACCTTGTCTTTGTAAAATTCGGTTCTTCAAAATTATTTCTTCAACTGCCAACACTGCATAATGCCGAACATCGATTAACACGGTTTCGAGATAATATATCTTATTCGATTGTTCAGTTAAGATTATATGAAAGTCAAATGGCATCTTTGGCATCATTTTTAAACACAGCAATTTTTGACGTCATTTAATAACAGATATGTGATAATTCTTGTAGTAGCTGGCAACACTGGTCATGCAGATTCAGATATAGCTCAATATCACAGATCTGGTGTGAGATAAGCCATTCGAATATTCGACAATGTTATAGTACACCTCAAGTGCAATACATTGTTTCACATTGCGATGCAAAAAATATGTTATTGCTGGCAATACTGGCCATGTAGATTTAGATAAAACTCAATATCTTAGATTCGGTGCTGTTGAATGTTTCACATTACAATACAAACATTATATTATTCCTGGCAACACTGATCATACAGATTCAAATCTAGCTCAATATCTCTGATATGGTGTGAGGTAGACAATTCAAATGCTCGACAATGTTATAGTGCACCTCAAGTGCAGTAAATTGTTTTACGTTGCGGCATTAGAATGCTGACAACACTGCTCAAACGGATCCGCTAATGCTGCAGTATCTGCCAAAGCTGATGTCGTTTCAGTCAGATAGCTAGTGTAAATCTTCTTTCTTTGTATAAAAAATTAACTCAATTTACCTTTGAGGCAACAAAACTCAAGAACGGATGAACCGATCTGCGTGGTTTATACACGGTTCAATTCTAGGCCGCCTGTGTTAACATGTACAAAACATTAACAAGAATTAACTAAAAAGAGTGTACAAATGCAAAGGACCTTCAAGCGAAAGTCGTAAAAGAACTGAGACTGGAGAAAAACGAGAGGTGAGTATTTTTCCGTGGAGTTGCAGAAGAGCTGCTTTGATTCATAAAAAGATGTACAAATGCAAAGCGGAAGTCGTATAATGTAGAACAGAGACAGACAAGAGGATCTTACAGGAGTCGGCAATTTGTTCAGTTTGTGATAAAGTCTACGTGACAATGAGTTTCCCTTATTGACTGCGAAGCGCGGAGTCGCAGAAAAACGTTTTTTTAATTCATACAAGGATGTACGAATGTAAAGGACCTCCAAGCGAAAGTCGTATAACTGAGATCGGAGATGAACGGTGGAATCGTACAGGATTCGGCATTTTGTCCCTTTCTGAAACTCAGATGCGATATAGTCTACGTGACAACGTATTTCTCCTATTGACTACGAAGCGCTAAGACGTGGAGTTGCAGAAGAGCTTGTTTGATTTATAGAAGGATGTACAAATGCAAAGGACCTCCAAGCGAAAGTCGTATAACTGAGACCGGAGACAGACGAGAAGATCGTACAAAAGTTGGCACTTTGGCATTTCTGGAACTCAGATGCTACATGGTCTAGGTGACAACGTGATATTGATGTGCGTATTTTTTCGTGGAGTTGCTGAAGAGCTTCTTTGGTTCATAAAAGAATGTACAAATGCAAAGGACTTCTAAGCAAAAGTCGTATAATTGAAATCGGAGACAAACGAGAGGATCGTAAGGAGTTGACACGTTGTCCTTTTCGGGAACTCAGATGCGATATAGTCTACGTGGCAACGTATTTCTTTTATTGACTACTTTTTTAGTGGAGATGCAGAAGAATATCTTTGGTTCACAAAAGGATGCACAAATGTGAAGGACCTCCAAGCGAAATTCGTATAATTGGGACCGAAGACAAACGTGAGTCTACTTCTACAGTAGTGGCGCACAACATTTTAATTGCTTAATTGTTCCGAGGAGGTTTTGAAAACCTTTATAAATCCAAATGGTTCTGTTTAGCTTTTATCATGGTTCTAAATTCATCCTCGTATCGTACAAGCTTAAAATCAAACATTTTACCAGATTTTTTTTTTCGAAAATAGTTGTTCAAGATCAATCGAGAAAGAATTGGAGCTTTAATTTCGGCTTATTTTACCCTTATCACCCCTCAATCTGATATGGGGGAATATGTGGAAGATTCCTGCCTATTAGCTTTCGGTACCATTTAGCTCCAAGATAGTGGTCGGACGAGTTTGACGTCATATTGGAGCAAAGCTTCCATTGCTGCTGGCTGCACCACGATAACGACAACGACAACGACGACTCTGGCTTGGCTATAGGCTGCTACCGAAGCCGGATGAATAGAACGACGACCCTGACCCCTTCGATGCCTATTACGCCCTTGCCCTGCCCTGCCTGGAATAGTTAGAGAGGGCCAGGTTTGGGCTGGGGGTCTAGCCCAGTCAGCCAGCCAGCCAGCGCTCATTGCCTTTCGAATGAATGGTCCCGGTCACATCTCACCACGTCTGTCGATCCTCGTTGGCATAGTCGTCGTTGTCGTCCTCTTCCTCGGTTCGTCGGTTTAGATTTATAGGGGCCACGCGCTAGACACCCAGGGCTGTTTACATTGTTTGATGCGATACAGTGATCTAATGGGGAGTGAAATTTCTCCTCTGCTCTCTAAGAGTCATTTATCATGTAAATGAAATGCCTTTTATTTGAATAAGGTGGATGTTTGAACAAGGACAAGGAATTGATTAGGGGTGGCTTTGCCAGTAAAGGTGCAGGTATCAAACGAGTTCTACTGAAGCATATCCTGCGTAATCAATTTTGAAGGAAGCTAATAACGAAGGTTTCCGATACATATCTGTTTGTGCTATTCAAACCCATTTTCAGAGATAATACGTTTGGGATAATCTCTCCGAATTCCAGGAAAAAATCTCTCAAAATTCCAAGGAAGAATCTCTCTAGATTCCAGGGAAAATCTCTACAGATCTCAGGGAGGTGTCCCTTCAGATTCCGGAGAGATATCTCTCTAGAATCATAGATGAAATCTCTCCAGATTTCAAAGAGGAATGAAGAATCTCTCCAGATTCAAGGGAAAATCTCTCCAGATTTCATGGAGGAATCTCTACACATTTCAGAGAGAAATCTCTCCAGATTCCAAAATAGAATCTCTCCAGATTTCAAAGTATAATCTCTCCAGATTCCAAGCTGGAATCCCTCCAAATTCCAAGGTGGAATCTCTCCAAATTCCAAGGTGGAATCTCTCCAAATTACAAGGTGGAATCTCTCCAGATTTCAAGGTGGAATCTCTCCAGATTCAAAGGTGGAATCTCTCCAGATTCCAAGGTGGAATCTCTCTAGATTCAAAGGTGGAATACCTCCAGATTCCTAGATGGAATCTCTCCAGATTCCAAGGTCGAATCTCTCCAGATTCCAAGGTGGAATCTCTCCAGATTTCAAGGTGGAATCTCTCCAGATTTCAAGGTGGAATCTCTCCAAATTCCAAGGTGGAATCTCTCCAGATTCCAAGGTGGAATCTCTCCAGATTCCAAGGTGGAATCTCTCCAGATTCCAAGGAGGAATCTCTCCAGATTCCAAGGGGGAATCTTTCCAGATTCCAAGGTAGAATATCTCCAGATTCAAAGGTGGAATCTCTCCAGATTTCTAGGTGAAATCTCTCCAGATTCCAAGGTGAAATCTCTCCAGATTCCAAGGTGGAATCTCTCCAGATTCCAAGGTGGAATATCTCCAGATTCAAAGGTGGAATCTCTCCAGATTCCAAGGTGGAATCTCTCCAGATTTCAAGGTGGAATCCCTCTAGATTCCAAGGTGGAATCTCTCCAGATTCCAAGGTGGAATCTCTCCAGATTCCAAGGTGGAATCTCTCCAGATTCCAAGGTGGAATCTCTCCAGATATCAAGGTGGAATCTCTCCAGATTCCAACGTGGAATCTCTCCAGATTCTAAGGTGGAATCTTTCCAAACTCCAAGGTGGAATCTCTCCAGATTCCAAGGTGGAATCTCTCCAGATTCCAAGATGGAATCTCTCCAGATTCCAAGGTGGAATCTCTCCAGATTCCAAGGTGGAATCTCTCCAGATTCCAAGGTGGAATCTCTCCAGATTCCAAGGTGGAATCTCTCCAGATTCCAAGGTGGAATCTCTCCAGATTCCAAGGTGGAATCTCTCCAGATTCCAAGGTGGAATCTCTCCAGATTCCAAGGTGGAATCTCTCCAGATTCCAAGGTGGAATCTCTCCAGATTCCAAGGTGGAATCTCTCCAGATTCCAAGGTGGAATCTCTCCAGATCCCAAGGTGGAATCTCTCCAGATTCCAAGATGGAATCTTTTCAGATTCCAAGGTAGAATCTCTCCAGATTCCAAGGTGGAATCTCTCCAGATTCTATAGTGGAATCTCTTCAGATTCCAAGGTAGAATCTCTCCAAGTTCCAAAGTGGAATCTCTCCAGATTCCAAGGTGGAATCTCTACAGGTTCCAAGGTGGAATATCTCCAGATTCCAAAGTGAGATCTCTCCTGCTTCGAGAGAAGGATCTCTCCAGAATCATAGGTTGAAATCTCTCCAAGTTTCAAGGTAGAATCTCTACAGATTCCAGAGAGGAATGTCAGTTTGGGTAATTTCTGTGCGAACTAAAACTGAAAGTATAAAAATGGAGTATACTCCGTTAGGAATAAATACGTTTGGAATAGTACGTTAGGCATACATTACGTTTTCATAAAGAAATTAAGCATAATAGCCGTTAGGGATCAATGAGCTTTTTAAAATGGCGTTGCATGCCTATCGTCTATTAAGCCTAACGTCTCTTATGCCTATCGTATTTATGCCTATCATACTTTTGCCTAACTTCCCGATTCCTATCGTCGTTATGGCTAACGTTGCACACCCCTAAACAATGTTAGAAACAGTGTTGAAATTTTATAGATGGGTTTTTGTATGCCATTTTCACAATTATTAGTTCCTAATAGTGACGCACACACATACATAACACTCCACCTCAGCCTACGCCCTATTTCAAGCAGACTATATTGATTCTGGTTGATTCGAGTTTTAAATGATTATACGTAGTAATAGTCTAACAAGTGACACACTAATTTTCCTTAGGAAAAACTCACTATCGCTTCGGTTTCTTCGGCTTTTCACATGCGCGTTAGTTGGCTGGCTGTGTCCAAGCGGTGTCTGCTCTACAGTTTGTAATAATTGGATTTGAAGTAACTAGCTTATGGTGACTATATTGATCTCTGGTTTCCAGTTTATTAAAGTTTAGCACATAATCAACACAGTGTGGAATCTACTTATAACAACAGCTGCAATTAGGAGCATTCCCTGTACGCTACAACCCTTCGGCCGAAAACAGTTTTGGTTTGAACAATTTCTCTCACTGATGAGTGATAACTAAAAGTTAACCAACCAACAATTATTCTCGTCCCCATGTTGCGTTGCATCCGTGTATCTTTCGTCGGAAATTGTGAGTGTAACCGGATGATGGACATTGATAGGCAGTGGTTGTTGATGGCGGATAGTAAAAGTAATTTTCGGATGGACGATGAATGGAAATGAAACGCTATCCCGGGCAAAAATATTTGTTGAAACGTTTTGTTTAAACTTGTTTATAATCTAGTATGAAATTGAATAAAACGAAAGTCGTAAACTTCTATCATCGACCAAAATTTGTGATGCTTCAAATTTTTTTACACAAGAACAGTTTTTGGTCTGCTTTTGTGTATTTTCACTACATGGCGACCGTGACTTTTCTTATACCTTGCATTCAGAAAACTTTATGTTACTTAAACCGGCATATGCAAACGGTCACAATAGTCACAATATCAATATTTTTCGTTTCCAACTTTATGATTTTACCATTAAAGTCACCTATTCAATTTTTAGAATTATTTCAACACTTTTGCACCGTATTAGACCTCCAGCAGTAAATTTTTGGCACGCTACAATGTCACTACTTGTAAGGGCTTGACAAAAAAAATGTTGATGACGCAGCCGAGATTTGAACCCATGACCATGTGCTTATAAATCAAACGTGTTATCCTCTCATGAGACCGTGTCAACAATTTATTTAGTCTCATTGGACTGAACATAACATAAATAAGATACACACGAAGCTTTACATGGTTATTTCAGTACACCAAAACCTCCATTTAGGTAATGAGTCGGGACTGCCTAGATAGAATTTTTACCTAAATGGATTCATTACCTAAATGGATTCAGTTCATTACATAAATGGAGTACAAGGTTGCAAAGAAGTTTAACTAGAGAGAGTGACTCGAATAGGAGATTTAAAGATGGTCATGCGGAGTTTCAGAGAACTTTCAAGGGAGTTTCTGGAGGGGAGGGGCTTCAGGGGCGTTTTCGCGGGTTTTGGAGGGTCTCAAGTGAGAATTGTCATGCAAATGACTAGCTGGGCACGGAACAGAAAAAACTCTGAAAAATTCCGCCAGACTGAAAAATTGTTGAATGTCGGGTAAATTTTATCGTATGTTGGGCCACTGTTGGACCAACATCGAACAACTGTTGGGTCTATGTTGGGTTTGGAGGCCAAAATAAAAACAGGTGAATGATAGGTTAATGTCGGATATGACGTCATCAATCTTAAGTACTCCAACAGTTCTGAATATAACCAAATTCTATTTAGGTAACGTACTAACGTTACCTAAATGGAGGGACCTAAATGGATTTTACCTAAATGGATCCTACCTAAATGGAGGTTTGAGTGTATCTGGAGACAAATTCCAGCAGTATATAAAGGTACTGCTCAATTTAAGCATTAGAGATGAGATGCGGAGAATGAGATGTATGAAGGGAGCAACTTTGTTTAAAAATAAATCACAAATCAAGTTCAAATCGTAAGCCTTGTTTTCCTTTACGTTTTCAATTTCAGGACATGATTCTACACTAAAAATGATAAGCTACTTACAGAGTTCAAAATGCTGTAAACTAGTGTAACTTTATGAATCTCGAGAAAAATCACGGTCGCCATATTGCAACTTGAAGCAATGTCACGGTCGCCATGTTAGCTATAATATTGCAGGATAATCCAGCTAAGGTTAGCATAAAGTGAAAGAATTTCAAATGATAGAATGGTTGGTGCAAAGCTCAGCTAGGATATCTTCCAATACTGAAGCTAACATGAGGATAATGACATCATTGAAAGTTTCAATATGGCATCTGTAATATTTCTTGAAGTTTATGAAAGAATCAATAAAAGCAATCTTTGAAGAGAGCGCCATTAATATTTCATGCTTTATCCACAAATAATAGAGTTCCATTCACATTTTTAATCAGTTCTAGCATTTAAATAATAACTCTTGTTTAAAAGAATGTTTCTGGAAATTACTATAAGGGTCTCCTAGAAAAGAACTGAAGTAGAAATATTTTTCTTTGAAACGAAGTTTATGTGCAGCCAGTGCTGCCATCGTAAGATCAGAGCTGGTAACTCAAGGTTTCCAAATTTGAGCGCCTGCTATAGTGGAGCAGCCCCTTGGAAATGAGCTCATTTTTGCGTCAAATAAAGAATTATAAGAATAATTTCATGAAATTTTTCCGTAATTATCGCGGAAGGGACATTCTTGCAGAAATTCTTTTTATGAGTTCAGCAAGAATTCTTATAAATATTCCTCCGAGATTTATTTTTGAATGTTTCCCATGGCCACGGCAAGAAATTCCTTCAGGAATTCTTTCAAGATTTATCAATTTTTTTCCAGATTTTTTTTTTATAGAAAGTTAATTCTCACAGGTTTTTGATTCCAGCAATAATTGCAGGTATCCCAATAGAATGCATTTTTTCCAGTAGTTCATTGAAAATCTCCTAAGATTCCACTAGAGATTTTTTCAGGAATTCCCCACGGAACTTTTCTTGAGTCTTCTTGAGGAGTTTTTCAAGAAATTACTCAACAGCTTCAAATTGAAACTGGTCCACGTGTCTTTTTTTCAGTAATTACTGCTGAATTCCTTCAGTAATTATTTCAGGGATTCCTTCAAGGATAGCTAAAGAAGTTTGTGCATGTATTCCTTCGTGTATTTTCTTTGCTCCATGATCAGAATTTTCTTTCAAGACTTTTTCTTTGAGATTTCTTTAGGAATTCTTATAACAATTTCTCAAGAAATTCTTTAACAATTTTTTTAGGGGTTTCTCCAGGAACTCCTCCAAGGATTTCTCAAAAAGCTACAATTCCAGGAGATATTTTTCATAGATGAAAACTACAGAGGTTTCTCCAGTTCTTCCAGGTATTTTTTCAAAGATTCCTCCATTATTATTCTTTTTTTAGGAATCCCTTTTCTAGTTCTTTAGAAGAATTCCTTTGGAGAATTCCTGAATAATTTCGTTTGTTTCTGCAGAAATTGCTTCAGAAATTTATCCAGACTGCACTTCAGGGATTTGTGAAGGGTCCCATAAGAGGATTCCCTCATAATTTTGTTTATTTCTGCAGGATTCCCTTCAGAAATTTCTCCAGACAGTACTGCAGGGATTTGTGTGTATCAATCGCTCAATTTCTTCTTAGAATTTCTCCAGAGGTATCTCCAGAAATTTTTCCAAGGATTTCTTATGAAAATTCCCCAGGAATCCCTCAGAATTGAGGGATTTCTTCACGAATTGCACCTGCGCCTTTATATGTAAATACTGCAAGGATTTGTGCAGAAACCTTTTTTGAGAAATTTCTTTAGAAATTTCTCTACAAATTTCCCCACGAATTAAAGAAATTTTCATTGGAAATACTTTTTAGACATCAGCCCAGGCAAATATTCAGGAATTACTTCAGAGATAACTTCATATATTGCTTCAGGTTTTTTTCAGGAACCTCTCCAGAAATTTTTCAAGAATTCCTTCTTAGAAACTCCATAGGTTTCACCAGAATTTTTTAAGGAATTCCTTCTGATAATCCTCTAGGGACTTGTTTATGGATTCATTTGGAGATTCTTTCGAGTATTCTTTCAGTTTTTTTTTTGCTCTTTCCTGAAAAAACAATCCTGGGAGAATAACTGAAATAATTCCAGAAGGATTTGTTGAAGGAATCTCAGGAGATATTTTTGACTGAACCGCAGAATAAATTTCTGTTAAAATCCTGGTAGGAATTTCTGCAGGAATCTCTAAAAATATTTCTCAAGAAATTCTTGGATGAGCCCTTTCTAAGAATTTTCTCAGGAATCTCTTTAGAATTTTAATATATTTTAAGGAAATTTTTGAAATACTAAATGGAAGAACATTTGAAGAAATTCCTAATATTCTGAAGAAGTCCCTGGGGGTATTTTTCAAGGAATCCCCACCAGAAATTTTTGAATTTTTTTGAAAATCCCTCAGAAATTCTTAAAGGAATCCCAGGAGTTATTTCTAGAGAACCTCCTGGAGATTTGCCTGGAGAACGGCTCGGAAAATACATTTTGAGATTCCAAGAATAGTTTTTAGGTAAACTTCTACAGACATTTCTTTTATGAAATTATTGGAGAATTTTCTGAAAACATTTACAAACATTGGACCTGTAGAAACGCCTAGATACGTTTCTCTAAAGAAAAACAAACTTTTGAGATATTTGTAAAGGAATTTCTATGGAATATCCTGAGTAATATTTCTAAGTTAATTCTTCAACGAATTTATGGAATAATTCATGGAGAAATTCTTCGAGTTATCTTTAGAACAAATTGCGAAAAAAAATTGGAGAAACACATCGAGGAATATCTATAAAAACATCTGCATGAATCTTAGGACAAATTCCAGCCTGAAGCACTTAAAGTAATAATGCAAAAATCTGTGGAAAGTAGTAATGCAAGAATCCTGCAGAATTTTCGGTATGAATCTCTGAAGACATTCCCGCGAGATTTTTTAATGGAATCCCTAGAGAAATTCCTGAAAAAATCTCTGGAAAACTGCTTCAAGTTTAAGTAAAGGTTAGAATTTTGGAAGGAATCTCTGCAGGATTTTCTGAGGATAGCACTGGAAGAATTTATGAAAGAATCTTTGAAAGAATTTCTGAAGAAATCCCCATAGAAAATTCTGAGGGAATCCCAGAAGAAGTTTCCCAATGATTTCCTAAACAAATTCCTAGAAAAATGTCTAAACTCCGCCAGGGAGGTTCAGAAGGAACCGATGAAAATCTTGGAGAAATTTCTGGGGAAATTATTAAAAGAAGTCCTTGGGATGTTTTAAATCCCTGGAAAGATTTCTGAAGAAATTGCTGAAAAAGTTTCAAAAAACAAACTTGAAATAAACCTTCGTAGATTTAAAGATCGAACTCATGGAGTAATTTCTGGAGAAATCCATGAAGCAATTTCGGAAGGAATCTATAGAAGATTTCCTAAAAGAATCCTTGGATAAATTTGTGGAGGAATCTCATAAAGAATTTCTGGTTGAATCTCCAGGGAAATTTTTAAAGGAATCTTTTGAAGAATTTCGGAAAACTTTGGAAGAATTTCTGAAGAAGTATGTGGAAGATTTTCTAATGAAATCCCAAGAGAAGTTTCTCGAGGATGTCTGATTTTTTGATTTTCTGACGGAATCGCTGAAAGCATTTCTGAAGAATCCGTGAATAATTTCGTGAAAGAATCCTCGTATGGATTTCCAAAATAATCTTTTCAGGAATTTTTAAACTTTAAAGAAACCCAAGGAAGCTTTTCCTGGAGAAAAATGAATCCTAAACCTAAAGGATCCTCTAGAGGTAATTCTGTAGAAATTATTTAATTGAAATCCATGAAAGACGATCTGGAAGGGCTTTCTGGTGGATTTTCTTAAGGAATCCATGGAGCAATTTCGGAAGGAATGTAAGAAAGATAAAAAAAAAACAGTTTTTTGAAAGAATTTCTGAAGAAATCCCTGAGTGAAATTCTGAGGGAACCCCTGAAGACATTTCCAAAGGATTTTCTAAACGAATTCGTAGAAAAAAAATCTGAAATCCTACTGAACATAAATGTTGGCGAAATTGATGGAAAATTTATTGAAAGAAGCCCTTGGGATTTTTTTAAAGAATTCCTGGAATGATCCCGAAGAAACCGCTGGAAAAGTTTTTGAAAAAAAACCTTGGTAGATTTCAAAATCGAAATCCTGGAGTAATTTCTGAAGGAATCCACGAAGCAATTTCGGAAGGAATCCGTAGAAGACTTCTTAAAAGAATCCTTGGACAAATTTAAGGAGGAGTCTCATAAAGAATTTTGAAAAAGGAAATTTCTTAAGGAATCGCTGGAAGAATTTCTGAAAATTCGGAAATCCAAAGAGAAATTTCTTAAGGAATTCTGTACTTTTGATTTTCTGACGGAATCGCAGAAAGCATTTCTGAAGGAAACCGTGGATAATTTCCTGAAACAATTCTCGAACGGATTTCCAACAGAATCTTTGTAAGAATTTTTAAAGCAACCTAACGAAGCTTTTCTTGAAGAATTTTCTAAAGGATGTTCTAGAGGAAATTCTGAAGGAAATTCTAGAGAATTTTTCTGAAGCAATCCACAAATGATTTTCTAAAAGAACACGTAATAGGAATCCATGGAAGATTTTCTGAAAAGATTTCCTATAGGATTTTCTTAAGGAATCAAAAAAAAAATCTTAGAATTATTTCTGGGGTATTCTGAAGAAAACTTTGAAGGAAACTATGAATTTTCTAAAGGAATTCCCTCAGCGAAATCTTCGAATGCATTGCTGGCAGATTTTTTTTTTCAAATCGCTGGACGAATTTCCAAAAAAAACCTGAATAGCTTTCTTAATGAATCCTCCGATTATTTTTTGAAATTTCTCAAAGAATTCCTGAAGATTCCACTTAAGGATTTCTGAAGAAATGCAGGTTAGATTTTGTGATATTTCGGAGGAATAGCTAGTGAAATATGTATCGAAAAGCTTGGAAATTCCGAAATTTTCCCTCTAGATTCTCTATCCCAAAAGAACAAACTCAAATTAAAAAAAAAAACTTTGAAAATCGTAAATAGCCACGCTCTCGCCCGTATGGCCATTTTCCCGGGAAAGCGTCATTTGCATTCATCGAACCCAATGAACATGGGAGCCAGGTCCGATCCAACCACCTACCTGTTGGCGTTATTTTAATTGAATTTTCATTGGAAATTCCACTGGCAATTTCCACACTAATTAAAAATAATCGCCGAAAAATATACAACAACAACAACAACAGTGGTAGCAGTGGTAGCCCGATAATCGCTAGAAAACGCTCGATTGAACTCCGATGCGTCGTACCCGACCCGCTCTGAACGGCGATGGATGGGGGCCAAATTGGCTGCTCCGGGTGGGTGGAGGAGCCTTGGTGGCTTGGCCTACCTGTTTCCTACTATGGGGACCGGAACCGGGACTGGGACCACCTCCTGCCGGAAAACGATGAAATATGTGCGTTGATCCATTATGGTCGCTCTGCGCTGCCCGTAGCACCTGCGTTTGCTGGACGACGCTGGACGATGATGGTTGTTGTTTGCTGGCTGTTGAGGCTGCCAATCAGGACGAGGACCGGATGGTGGAGGCCGTCAGGTGGAGGGTCCAGCAGATGAGCAGGGTAGGCAAAAATCGTTATGGAATTTCGTCACCGCCAATCATCCGGTTGTACTCGGTGTAGTTTTTGATCATCTTAGCTCTATCGAGGGACTCCCGCATGAGGCGTTCATTCTCCTGGCGAACTGCAACCGGGAAAGAGAAAGAGAAGAAGTGGAAGCGGAAAATTGATTACTGTTGGGAATAATCATCTATCATCAATTTGGTTCAGAAACGTCGTTGTTGGTTGTGGTGCTGAGGGGGAAGGGGATGATGGCATAATTAGTGCCGTTAATCACATGGGATGATCAATTGCTGTCTCTCGGAATGGGTTGGGTTCGTTGGATGTATGAAATAGTGATAACAGTTTGCTGATAATGATGCTTTGGATGGATTTTTATTTTTATACTTTGTTTCTGAGAAGCTTACCATTAGGATTTTTTCGGTAATCCCTTTGAAAACTCCTTCGGCAATTCTTTTATAAATTGCTTCTTTAATATCTGTGATAATTCTTTAGAAAATTTCTTAGATATTCCTTCACTATTTATTTCAATAATTGCTGTAGCAGTTTCTTTCGGAATGCCATCGAAAATTATTATATAACTTGCTTAGATATTTTTTTGGGAATTTAAATAGAAATTATTTTGAAATTTCTTAGGCTTGTTTGGTAGCTCTTTTGGAAACTTGTTTGGTAGCTCCTTGTGAAATTCTATCGGTATTTTTTATGGAAATTTATCCGGTTATTCCTTTAGGATCTTCTCAGGAGTTTTTTCTGGAATATTTTCTTGGTATTTTTTTGAAAATTTCCCTTGTTAATTGGTTCGGCAATTCCATTTTAACCTTCCGTAACTCGCGCGGTTGACTACCTGCATCAGCACTACGCTAATGCTGAGTACAAAAAGCGAGATTTTTTCAACGTGTTGTACAAAATACAACAGCGCGATCGCTCGTGGGTTAATATCTCTTCGGCTATTTTTTCGGAAATCGCAATTCCTTTGTAAATTCCTTCAGCAAGTCCAATCCAGAATATCTGAATTTCAAAAGGAATTGTCCGAGAAATTTTCAAAGAAATGACCAAAGAAATTCACAAAAAAAATCCGAAAGAATTAATTCAAGAATATGCCGAAAGGACTGTGGAATGAATTCCTAAAATAAATGTTTGAAAGATTTGCTGAATTTACGAAAAAACTTCATAGGAAACTTTCGATAAACATTTACTGAAGGATTTTCCAAACAAATAGCCAAAGGAAGTCCCAAATAAATTTCCGAATCGAATTACCTGCTCAAATACCATTTTCTCAAAATAAATGCCGAAAAAATACTGGAAAAACTTGTAATTAGAAGGCACGGAAAGTTGCTAATTGACAAATTGAGAGATGAAATTTGTGAAAAAAAAATCGCATTCTGGTGAGATTCGGACCCATGACTCCGTATTCCCTAGACGGGCGCTTTAACCAACTAAGCCACAGAACAAGTAACGATTCTGTGGAATAGAAAGCCAAACTGACTCCAAAGCCACACCGTGAGCACATCTTTTTCATAAACCCATCTTTCGGCTTAGATGCTAATCCACAACACACTCGCGTTTGTGACCACTAACTACAAGTGAGAGCGAATTGTTTTTATGGAGCCGAGATTTACTATCGCGCTCCGCATACCTAGCCACACAGTAGTTTGTTTGCTGGTGTCTAATTGAGTATGCCATGAAAGCTCGGCACGGTCGCACGCTTTAACGACCAACTGCGCTGATGCGACGGAAGCAAGGGTACAATGGTACATATTGCCTCATACTGGTATTTACCAGATTTGCTGGTATGTCTTGCACATACTAAAAAAAAACTTGGAATTAGAAGGACGACATGTTGCTAATTTACAAATTGAGATACTCTCCAGGAGTTTTTCGGGAATCCCTCCAGGAGTTTATCTTAAATTCCAGCAGGATTTGATCGGGAATCCCTCCTTAAACAGTTATCTGCGAAAATCTCCAGGAGGTTCTCAGGAATTCCTCCTGTAGTTCCTCGGGAATTCCTCCAGGAATTCATCAGAAATTTCTCCAGGAGCTAGGAGTTCCTCGAAAATGCTTACAGGCGTTTGTAAGGAATTCTACTAGGACTTCATCGGGAATTCCTTTTGTAGATACTCGAGAATTCCTCCAGGAGTTCCTCAGGAATTCTTCCAGGAAATTCCTTTAGGAAATTCTCGAAAACTACTCCAGTTTTTCCTCGCGAATTCCACCAGGAGTTTCTCGCGAATTCCTTCAAGAGTTCCACGGGAATTCTTCCAGGAGTTCCTCGGGCACTTCTTCAGGAGTTCCTCGGGAATTTCTTCAGGAGATCCTTGAAAATTCCTCCAGGAGTTCCTCAGGAATCCCTCCAAGAGTTCGTCGGGAATTATTTCAGGAGTTCCCCGGGAATTCCTCAAGTTCCAGAGTTCGTGAGGAATTCTTCCAGAAGTCATCGAGAAATCCACCAGGAGTTCATCGGGAATCTGTCCAAGAATTCTTTTGAGAGTATCTCCAGGAATTCCTCCTGGAGTTTTTTCTTGGGAATTTCTCCACGGGTTAAGTGTTTCTCGAAAATCCCTCAAAGAATTCCACAAAAATACTTTCGGAGTTCCTTGAGGTTTTTTCGCCAGTTCCTCAGGAATTCCTCTAGGTTCCCCGGTAACCTACTCCAGGAGTTTCCTAGGAATTCCCGGGGATTTCCTGAAAGTATTCCAGTTGGCAAGAAAGAATGAAACTCGGTTCAAATGAGATCATTTGGACACAATACATATAAGCATACGAGATGAAAGCGCGAAAAAATCTAATAAGTAACGTTCGCTCGATATGAATCTCCGAACATGTGTCACAGATCGATAGAACCGAAAGCAAAGCCGAACAACATTTAATAGATCACAACCACGATCTTTTTGCCTGTCTAGGGCTAGTAGTCATCATCAAACTACTAGTACCTAGCCGTTCAAAACCAGGACGTTAGGCAACAGAGATTTTCGAGGAACTCCTGGAAGAATTACCGAGGAACTCATGTAGATGATTCTCGAGGAACTCTTTAAGGAATTCCCGAGGAACTCCTGGAGGAATTCCCGATGAACCCCAGAAGGAATTCCCAAGGAACTCTTGAAGGAATGAGACCCAGGGGCAATTCTCAAAAAAAAAAAAAAACAAATCTGCGGAAATAGCTGGATGAAGCTCTGTTTGAAATTCAAACGAAGTTTTGATAGGAATATACAAAAAAAATCCCTCGGTTTTTTTTAGGTTTTTGTAAAACTAGAAGAAAATGCCCAGATAAATGCGTAGAAGAAACTCAAAAAAAGGGATTGAAAAAAATCTTTGAATTTTACAATAGACCATTTTTGATTGTTCTTGAAGCTATCTAGAAGAGTTTATGGAATGTGTCAATTGCTTACTTAAAATTTTATTTTCTATAAATAATTGCTGATGAAAAAACTAATTCAATAGTTTAGCATATATCCTAAAATTCCCAAGAAATGGTGGTTGTCATATGTAAAACGTATGATACAAAACTACATGAACAACTATCTCAGCAGATCTTGTCTCAGCAGACAAGATAATTTAAATCATTTTTTGAAGAAATGTCGCATATAAATAATATTACCTATAAGGTAAAAATCCATGGTTGAAAAAAAAGTACACCGGTGTTTATTAAATTTTGATGGAAATTCTAAAAAAAAAGTCCTTTTATCAATACAAAAACGGTTGTGTCGTTAATATAAACACAATATTTCAAAACCTAATATCCCTCAAAAATGCCTAGAAATCCATAGAAAAATACAAAAATATTAAAAGCTTCAAAAGCTGAGAAAATATTACGAAAATGATTTTTTTGAGAATTTTCATCAAAAATCGCCCTGGCGGAACCTTTTTGATTTTTTGGAAAATCGAAATGTTCTACAAAAAAACTTCAAATATGCATATCTTTCGTTTAAGGTTTGAGCACCTTGACTTTTCGAACATACTAATACTGGATCTTCTTATTTCAATTTATTCCAAATAAGCAAAAGCAAAATAAAAATAACAACAATGTTAAAAGATTGCTTCTAGAAAAAGCCCTCCCTGTTAAAAAAAGTATATATGGATTATGAATGGCCGCAATCAAATATAGGGGAACTTACGTATTTTCGGCACTTTTGTTCTCTTCGTCATGGGGGGTTTCTTAAAACCTGTTGAACTCAGAGTTGGCCTCAAATCCTTCCCAACCAAGATGAGTTATATGCATAAAATTCAGACAATTTGACCCACAAAAAAACCCCATGACGAAGAGAACAAACCTGCTGATAATACCCTTCGTCACCCTGTATGCTGATAGCAACATTGGGCATCAATTCGTTAGTTTCCAGAAGAGCTCATTCAATCAGTTGCCAAATTCAGACAAATCGGTACGTCAAGCCGACTGGTTGTTTAATAAACATCTCCAGGAAACGTTCATCCCATTCCGATATGTATTTACCCTTGAAATAATCAAAATCTCCTGCTGCTCTATTAATAATACGAATGTTTATTTCGGAACGCAGGCTGCCGCCATCATCGTGCCGTTTGTAACGTAGACAAGACCACATACGCGAACAGAGTAAGCATGTGTGTACATTTGCGGGGATCTATTTCCATCGCCCACATGCCGTAATTATGATTTAGTGCACTGTGCAACTGCGTGAGCTCTAAAATACCAAACAAGCACCATAGAGGGAACAGCTGGTGTCCGATTCAGCAGACCGGCGCGGCGGTCACTGCCAAGTTGAGGGAAGTTGTGCGATGCAGAACGAACCCCGGTTTATACTTTGGCACCAGGGTCCAGGAATTCCCTCGCCGCGCCGGTTGTCGTGTATCCCAATTTTGGAAATGTCCAAAATTGCGGGGTTGATTGGGTTGTTGATGTAACCATCAAGTACACACGTCTACTGACCGGCAAGCCTCCTCCCACCCAATAAAGGACTTGATAATTTACTCCCATTCATGCAACTATTCGAGCAAACGCGACACAGGACCACAACAGTGTTGATGAGTGCACAGCACATAGTGAACTAATGGCGATGTGATTGCATTCCGAGAAGGCGAAAATGGATTTAACGTGTTGTATCTACGGGTACAAGTGAATAACAAGTGAATGTGGTAATAATATCTAATATAAATAACTTTGATTTTTAGACTTGAAAACTAAGTTTTGCCTACGAACTTTGATGATAGGAGTTTTAAAAATACAGTATGATCTGTTAAATGTTCAGGTACCTAGGCGAAGAGGAGGAATTCAGACCGACTACCCAGCTGTCGAATGAAAACGACCTACAACCATCAATTTCGTCACGCCTACACAATGGTCATTTGGTTCTCTAAAAGTATCCGCTGTATTTCAAAGGGATTTCTGGTAGAATCCGTGGATGATAAGTTCCTAGAGGAAACCCAGAAGGAATTCCCGAAAGAACCCCTAAAAAATCCTGGAAGAACTCCTTAAGAATTTTATGAAAAAAAAAATCCGGAGGAATGTGTTGAGAATATCCTGGGAGAAACTCATGGAGGAATTGCTGTTGGAATTTCCCAAGGAAATCCTGGATCAATTCCTGGACAAATTCCTGAAGAAATACCTGGGGTAATTCCCGGAGGAATAACTGGAGGAGAAATGCCTAGATGATATTCTGGAGAAATTCCTGGAGATCTCCTGGAGGAACTTCAGGAAGAATTCCAGGAGGAACTTCTGGAGGAATTCCTGGAGGATTGTTTAGAAGAATTACTGGATCATAGTCAGGAGGAACCCCTGAGGAATTCCTGGAGGAATCAATGAAAGTATTCCTGGAGGAATCTCTAGATTGATTCCTTGAGGAATTCCTAGACGATTCCCTGTAGGAATTTTTAGAGGAACCCCTGCAGGAATTCCCAGAAAAAAACCTGGAAGAATTTCTGGGGGAATCATTTGTGGAATTCCTTGAGGAATTCCTGGAGGAAACCCAGGAAGAATTTCTGAAGGAATCCAAAGAGCAATTTTAGGAAGAGTTTCTAAAGAAATTTCAGGAGGAAATACTGAAGATATCGCTTAAATGCCTGAGGAAACCCTAAACCAAATGAATCCTTAAAAGAGTATGTAGAGGAGCTCTTGCAGAAACCCTTCTAGCAGTTCGTGATGGAATCCCTGGAGGAGTTCCTGCAGAAACCCCAGGAGGAATCTTGGAACCAATCCCAACAGGGATTCCTAAGGTAATTTCTGAACAGTTCCTGGAGAAGACTTTTTATTAATTCCTGGAGGAATTTCTGAAACAATTCCAGGAGGAATCCCTGAAGGAATCTCCAAAACAATTCTTGGAGGCATTTTTAAAATAATCTCTGAAGTTGTTCCTGAAAGAATCACAGAAGGAATTCACGGGTGAATCCCTGGAGGAATTTCTGAAGAAACCTCATGAGTAATTCCGAAAGCAATTCCATGAGGAATTCTTAGGGAATCTCAGGAGAGCTTTCTTACTGAATTTGTGGAAGAATTTCTCTAGAAAACCCTGGATAAAACATCTGAAGAAATCTTTGCTGGCAGTAATTATTGGATGAATTATTGAAGGAATAGTTGGATGGACTCCTAAAGAATTTTCTGTACAAAATTTCTAAGTAATTCATGGATAAATTTTTGAATAATCTGTAGTAAAATTTTCTGGAAGAATTTCTGGAAGACATTCATAGTATTTTTGCTATGAATAATTCCAGTTGGAATCATTGGAGAAATCTAGCGGAATTCTGGAAAAATATATGGAGAAATCCCTGAAGAATTCCTCTAGAAATCCTTCAAGTAATTGAAAAAAATTGCAGGTAATCCTGGAAAGCATTTCCCTCTACTGAATTTCTGAAAATTGTGATCGAATCCTTTAATAAATTTTTAAAAAGATCTCGAGAGGAGTTTCTGAAGGAATCACTACAGGAATTCCTAGAAAAATCCCTGAAAAAACTCCCGGAGCAATCACTTTTGGAATTCTTTGAGGAATCTCTAGAAAAATTTCTGCAAGTATGCCTGAAATAAATTCTGGAGGAACCTCTGGATGAATTCCTGGAGGAATCCTAAAATCAATAATGGCAGGTATCCCTGAAGAAAATTCTGAAAAAATCTCTTGAGGAATTCCCAGACAAATTTTCGGCGGAATCCTTGGAGGAATTTCTGAACGG
Organism: Aedes albopictus; assembly: GCF_035046485.1. NCBI lineage: Eukaryota > Metazoa > Arthropoda > Insecta > Diptera > Culicidae > Aedes > Aedes albopictus. The sequence continues at coordinate 421,679,180 of NC_085137.1, forward strand.
AGTCTCTGAAGGATCTCCTGAAGGATCCTGCCTGAAGCAATGCCTAGAGGAATCTCAGGAGAAAATACTGGAGGAGCTTCTGGACAAATTCCTGGGAAGAATTTCTGAAAGTATAGTTGAAGCAATTCCTGGAAATATCGCTAGAGGAATTCTGTTCTGTTATTTCTGAAAGAATAACTGGAGGATTTCCTGGAGGCATTCCTGCACAAATTCCTGGACGACCAGCATTCCCCGGATGAATTCCTGGTGGAATCTCTAGAGGAGTTCTGGGAGGGACCTCTGGAAGAATTTCCGGAGCAATCCCTAGGAGAATTCATAGAGAAATCCCTGGAGGAGGAACTCCTGGATAAATTCGTGGAGGAATTCCTTATGAAAGTCCTGCAGGAATACCCGAAGTAAACCCTGGAAGAATCCTTGGAATAAATCATGAAGGGATTCTTGTATGATTTCCTGGAGGATTCCCTCTAGAGCATTCTGAGAAGAGTCCCTGCAGAAATTTCCGAAGAAACCTCTTGAGGAATTCCTGAAGGAATATCTAGTGAAATTTTCTGAAGAAATTCTTGGAAGAATCCCTGGAGAAATTCTTATAAAAATCTGCAAGAATTCCGAGAGGATTCCCAGAAGCAATTTCTAGAGGGACCTCAGGACGAAAGGAGTTCTTCGGGAGATTCTTTGAACTATCCTTGGAGGAATTCCTGGATGAATGCGAGTAGGAATTTCTTATGGAATTCCTGCAGGAATACCCGAAGGAAACTCTGGAGGAATCCCTGGAAGAATTCCAGTGGAAATCCCTGGAGGATTCCCTGGAGAAATTCCAAGATGAATTCCTGGAGCAAATCCTGGAAGAAATCCTGGAGGAATTCTTGGATGATTTCCTGGAGGATTCTCTAGAGGCGTTCTGGGAAGAATCTCTGCAGAAATGTCTGAAGAAACCTTGTGGACCGGACCTGGTTTGGTGGTTAGAACACAAGACTATCACGCCGAGGATTTGGGATCGAATCCCACTCCCGACATACTCACAAAATGTGGGTTCTTCCTTCGGAGGGGAAGTAAAGCGTGGGTTCCGAGATGAACTAGCCTAGGGTTAAAAATCTCGTTAATACAGACAAAAAAAAAGTCTGAAGAAACCTCTTGAAGAGTTCCTGGAGGAATATATAGTGAAATTTTTTGAAGAAATTCTTGAAGAATCCATGGGGAAATTCTTGTAAAAATCCCTGAAATTTCTGGAGGAACCTCAGGACGAATGCCTGGAGGAACTTCTATACAAATTCCTGGCGAAATTCCAGAAAAAACTCCTGGAAAAATTCCTAGAAGTATTCTTAGGGAGATTCCTTTGATCTATCTCTGGAAGAATTCCTGGAGGAATTTCTGAATGAATCTATGGAGGAATTCTGGGAGGAATCTATGGAGAAATTTCTCAAGAAATTGCTAAAGATATTCCTAGAGGAACTCTCAATGGAATTTTTGAAGGAATTCCAGGAGGAATTCTTCGAGAAATTCCTGGAAGAATATCTGGAAGAATCCTTAGAGGAATCTCTGAAGTAGTTCCTGGTAAATTTCTGGAGGACTTCTTGGTTCAGTTCCTGGAGGAATTTCTGGAGGAATCCGTGGATGAGAAATTTTTGGAGGAAACCCTGAGGGAATTCTCGAAAGAATCCCTGAAAAATCCTGGAGGAACTCCTAAAGAATTTCATGAACAAATTTCCGTGGAATTCGTGGAGGGTATCCTGGAGAAACTCCTGGAGGAATTGCTGTAGGAATTTCCGAAGGATCATTTCAAATTCCTGAAGAAATACCTGGGGTAATTCCCGGAGGAATTCCTGATGAAATTCCTGATGAATACCTGGAGAAATGCCTAGATGATATCTTGGAGGAACTCCTGGAGAACTCCAGAAGGAACTTCAGGAAGAACTCCAGAAGAAACTCCTGGAGGAATTCCTGGATAAACTCAGGACGGAATTTCAAAAGGAATCCCTGGAGGATTTCTTGGAGAACTTACTGCCGTAAAACTAGTGAAGGAATCCCCGAATTAATTCCAGGAGGGATTTCTGAAGCATTTTCTGGGATAATTCCTGGTGGAGTTCTTGAAGGTATTCCTGGAGGAGTCCCTAAATGAAATCCTGAAGGAATGCCTTAAGACAGGGGTTTCCAGACCTTTTGCTTCGCGATGCACTTTTTGGAAATATATCGTCGCGCGGTGCACTTTTTTAAAATTTCTCAAAGATTTTATTTGTTTGTTACAAAACTAGTGTGTTTTTCGATGCCACTTCCTGGTACATACACTAAACATGTCGTTGAAAAGATTTTCGTTCATCGATCATGAATATGACTTCATTGTATTTCTTGTCGATCTTTCCTCTCCTGGGTTTTTTTTTTTTCAAAATGCCTACCCAGGTCTTTCAGATTGCTTAGCGAAATCCTCAGCAGATTCCTGGTAAAATTCTTTCCAAAAAAAAAAAAAACATTTTTTTTAGTTCTCCTGGTGAAAGACTCGGTAAAGTTCTGCTTCTGTACATTACAGATATGTTACATAGCTCGTAAGACTATTGTTCATAATTCCTGGAGATATTTATAAGAACTGGTAAGATTTTTGGAAGATCTCCCTCAGTATTCATGCCAAACTTATAAGAATATTTGATAACATTTTCTTTGAAAATAATGAGCATGTTCTCTGAGATTAACTTGGTCACTTCTTCTTTTTGGCTCTACGTCCCCACTGGGGCTTGGCCTGCCCCGCTTCAATTTAGTGTTCTTTGAGCACTTCCACAGTTATTAATTGAAGGGCTTTCTTTGCCTGCCATTGCATGAATTTGTATATTGTGAGGTAAGTACAATGATACACTATGCCCAGCGAGTCGAGAAAATTTTCCCGACCGGAACGGGAATCGAACCCGCCATCTCCGGATTGGCGATCCATAGCCTTAACCACTAGGCTAACTGGAGACCCATTTAACTTGGTAAATTCCTTGTGAATTGATACTGAGATTCCATCTCGCGTTTTTGAGGATAGTTTCCGTACTTCAACTTAAAAACCAAGGTTGCAACCATTCATTTGCAAAGATTTACATTCATTTGCTATTATCTCAGTTCAGAAGCATGCTATCGAAAAACAATGTATGGATGAATTTAACCTTGTAGTTTTATCTGAAAGTTTGCCGAATAACATTGGGGTCGCACACGCATTCCAAAGTCGTGAGCGAGCTGTGAAGGCAACTTTCCATAGCGTGAATGAAATTTACATTCACCGCGTGGAGAGCTGCCTTCACAGCTCGCTCACGACTTTGGTATACGTTTGCGACCCCAATGTTATTCGGCAAACTTTCAGATACAACTACAAGGTTAAATTCATCCATACATTGTTTTTCGATAGCATGCTTCTGAACTGAGATAATAGCAAATGAATGTAAATCTTTGCAAATGAATGGTCGCAACCTTGTTAAAAACTATGGTTGATTTCCAATGCGACCCATTGTAGATTTTCCTCGGTGTTTTTTTGAGATATCCAAAGATCTCCAGAACTGTGATTTTTTCTATGGTCTTATCAGAAACTTTCCTACCAACCAGCTGCTATTCGGCCATGTTTCTGAAGTCAGCATCTGTTTCAGGTCAAACATTTGATTTAGGCGTAATTTACGGGTGATATTTTTTTCTTTAACAACAAATTTCTTTGCAGCCCAATTATGACCTAATTCGAACACGTTTTTAGTTATAGTAACATATTTCAGATTACAGAACTACATTTTCTCATATTTCTCCTAGTATTTTCGAAAATTTTGTTTTTGCAATTACGTGCCATAAGATTGGACTTTTCAATCGTCGAAAGTGTGTCAAAAAGGCCTACTTTTCTTCACTAGATCAAGAGTGCCGAAAAGTAGTACTTTTCGGCACTTTTGCTAGGTTACACATTACACAAGTTTTCCCAAAACACTAATGGTCTTCCGTAGTTTAATATCGATTCAATGGCTGCTTCTATGCCTGTTTGGCAGACCAAATCTGATTACAAGTGATTCCAATTCTGATTTGGTCAGCCAAACAGACGTAGAATGACAATCAGCAGTAGCGAACAACGCTTGTTTTTGACGCAACTCCGAGTACTTGTGATGCTAATGAACACAGCCTACCTGATTGAAAAAGGGTTTGTGCGCATGGATGCTTGCACGTGGTTTCTCTTTTGAGGCATGTGTGGCAGTCAGAAATGATCGTACTGAAGGGTATTTTTTATAATTGCAAAAAATGTTGTATGCAACTCGTTGCAAAACTCGATTTTTTCAGCACTCGTCGTATTTATCCAACTCTGCAAGCCTCGTTGAATAAATGTACGACTCGTGCTGAAAAAATCATCATTTTGCAACTTGTTGCATAAATAACTATTTTTGTTGCGGAAGATATTTCGCGCTTTTCAAGTGTGGTCCTGAAAAGTTTACTGTTTACAAACTTTTAGCTGTCAAAATGGGGTTCAACGTACAATGGGGGCCAGAGATGTTGACTCGCTTTTTTACTGTGGGGTAGTATACAGATGTTGACTCGCTTTTTTACTGTGGGGTAGTATACAGATGACTGTTTCCTACAGTTCCACCGTAAGATCGCTTTGTTTTGAATATATTTGAAGTTTTTTTAATTATATAAAAAATATTTATTATTTTACATTGAAGGTCCAGTGAACAAGCCACTATTTTTAGTTAAAACATCTTTTTTTAGATACTTAATACTACAATAGAACCCTAATCATTTTATTTTGGTTTTATGATAGTTAATTCAGGCCTCCTATATTATGTGTAACTAGAAGATAGATTTTAATGGTTTAGTTACAAAACACACACTTATTATTATTGTGAAGGCAACATATTTGGAAGACACGCGGTGCACTTAACAAATCTGCACGGTGCACCAAGTGCACCGCGGTGCACGATCTGAAAACCGCTGCCTTAAGAAATGTCTGGAGAAACCCCTGGAGAAATTCTTGGAGACATGCCTGTAGGAATTTCTGGAGAAATCTCAAGAGAAATTCTTTGCGAAATCATTGGAGCAATTGCTGGAGGAATTCCTGGATAAAGTTCAGGAGGAATCCCTAGAGAAATCCCTGTATTAATTTCTGGAGGATTTCCGTGAAGAATTACTGGAGCAATTGTGGGCTTCGTGGCGGTGCGGTTAGCGGCGTCAGTCGTCTAGGCGTTTCGTAAGCCTCGGAGTGCGGGTTCGATTCCCGCTCCAGTCGGAGAAAACTTCGTCGAACGGAAAATTCTCCATTGGGCCACTGGGTGTTTTGTGTGTTGTCCGTTGTCTCGTGTATGTGTAATGTTCAGTCTGTGCAGCCTCTGGCTGAAGACGGTGTAGTGTCTTTAAAAGAGGAATCCCTGAGGCATTCCTAGAGGAATCAATGGAAAAATTCCTAGAGGAATCTTCAGAAGAATTTCTTGAGGTATGGAGGAATCTTTGGTGGAATTTCAAGAGGAATCTCTAGCTTAATTCCTGGAGAAGTTCCTAGACGAATCAATATAGGAATTTTAAGAAGAATCTCTGCAGGAATTCTCAGAGGAATCCTGGCAGAATTCCTGGAAGAACTTCTGGAGGAATTCCTTGAAAAATTCCTGGAGGAATCACAGGATGAATTTCTGAAGGAATTCAAGGAGCAACTTCAAGAGGAGTTTAAAAAAAATCATTAGGAAGCACTGAAGGAATCGCTGAAATTCCTGAGAAAATGCTAAACTAAATGAATCCTTAAAATAGTATGTAGAGGAACTCTTAGAGAAATTCTTCCTAATAAAATCCCTGAAGGAGTAAACGAAATAATTCAAACTTTTTCGAAGACACAGTGTTTGATTAATTGACAAACTGAGAGATAAATTTGTGAAAAAAAATACCACTTATTATGGCGGGGTTCGAACCCACGACTCCGTATCGCTAGTCAGGTGCTTTAACCAACTAAGCCACAGAAAAAGTAACGATTCTGTGAAATAGAAAGTCAAACTGAATTTCCCCCTAACCGGGTCCGTCTATCACAACTTTATCACTCTTTCGTCTTAGATGCCAATCTTCCACACTCTCCAGATTTATGCGATGAGATTTGATGCCCTACGGCCACGTGCTTCTTCAACGCGGTCGCATGCTCATACGAGCGACTGCGTTAGTAATTCATCCATTTTTTAAATAATCCTTGAAGTTGGTCCAGAAGAAATTTTCGGGTGAATCCCTGGAGGAATTCTCGGAGGGGTTTCTGAAGAAACCCCATGAGGAATCCCGGTAGCAACCCCATGAGGAATTGTTAGGGAATCTTAGGAGAGCTTTCTTAGTGTATTTCTGGAAGAATTTCTTCTGGAATCCCTGGGTAAAAAATCTGAAGAAATCCATGCCGGCTGTAATTACTGGATGAATTATCGAAGGAATACTAGGATGGACTCCTAAGAGATTTTTTGTACACAATTTCTAACCAAGTCATGGATTACTTTTTGAATAATCTCTAGTAAAATTTTCTGAAAAAAAATCTGGAAGACATTCATGCAAAATACTTCGAATAATTTCGGATGGAATTATTGGAGCAATCTCTAGCGGAACTCTGGAAGAAATATATGGAGAAATCCCTGAAGAAATCTCTGAAGGAATACCTGCAGAAATACCTTAAAGGATCTCTGGAGAAATTCCTGAATGAAACCTCGAAAAAAGTAGTTGAACAATCACTGGAGGAACCTTTAAACAGATCCCAGGACAAATACCCGGAAAAAATGTCAGGTGAAATCCCAAGATGATACTTTTATGTCTCCTAAAAACTGCAATACCGATTTGAGGGCGCTCATACCGCTTAAAAGTCATCTCAAGTCAGCCCCCCCCCCTGGGTCCCCTCTAGGAAAAAATCTTGGCTACGCCAATGGACAGCACGTTTATCTCTGGTACCATAAACCAGGGTCAAATTGATCTCCGGGTTTAAATTGATCAAACATTTTTCCTTTCAAGAATCGTATTGTTCGAATCAGGTACTAAACGATATTCAAAAGGAAATTATTTAAAGAAGACTTTATCTAAAAGAGAAACGTCTGATCAATTTTGACCCGGTGATTAATTTGACCCCAGTTTACGGTACTTATTCCAGAGTGCAGTAACGATCACGTTATTGATAACCATACATTTTCGAGGCATGACACGCTGGCGCTGGTTTGTCAAAAATTGAGCTTTTTATGCTAGAGGTTAATGTCAGCCACTACTAAAATTGAGGTAGAATCAGACTTTTCGTAATCACAGAACAAAACAGACAGCGGTAAGAAAGCCAAATCGACATCGATACAAGACAGAAATTTGTCACTGATAACTGACTTCAACAACAGGTCGACAATACGCGTATTATTAGAAGCACGTGCGATGCAAATTATCATCCGCCAATCAGAGAAGGATTAATTTGGAGTCTGGAGAAGTTTTTCACTCAGTTTAATCATTGTGCCATTGTTTCGAGCACGGGTTGGTTGTCACGGGCTGTATCGCGGCAGTAGATTCGGTGAAAATTTTCCGCCTCAAAACGCAACGCCGTATGAGTCGGAGTCCCTTTTTCCAAGCGAACGAAACCATATGGAACGCATCTCTGTTCTGTTCATCCACTATGGACTGTGGAAAACCGGATAGAGAAAGCTGGGGATAAAGTGAGTTTGAAATGTGATGAAAGAAAGCACGGAATGAATGTCATTACCTGCGACGCATTGAAATATCTAAGTAGTCTCATAGATTTGCTCATCATTTCTCAAATTAGTTCGAGAAATGTCCCGACCTGGCCTCGGTATACCCTACTGTTTATATGAACGCATGAAAGCGGATAATAAGTGTAAATTTGATTTCGCGCACAATTACCGTTCCTATATGGTGAAGGGAGAGGAGTAAATGGGGGATGAAACCTGTTGAGACGTAGAGCTCTGATTTCACGCACACTTTGCGTTTCGCGCGTTTGAAAGTTAATTAATTTTGGGATTCTGCTGCGTGCACACTGAACAATGTTACTTACACATGGTTTGTGCTGCGTTCTAGTTGTTGCCCAACCTTTTCGGAAATTTGCTCTGAAGTACAATGACCTTCTGTTGAAATTGACAATTTTAATAAAATAGCCTCGTTGAAGTTATTTTTACGCAGAATTTTTGCTTATAATCTTGGCTGAATTCATCGGACTTCTTAGATTTTATGGAGGATTTTCCATAAACAAATCTTTTAAGAAATACTGAAAAAATAAATTGGTGAGTTTTTGAAAGATTTCTAACTAAAAACTTTCGAAAGCTTTTGTAGCATTCATGTGAATTTTTAAACTTAATAAAGTCCTGAAATGCTTAAGTCCCGTAACTTATAAACCAATAAAAATAAAATAAAAAAGCGTCCTAACATTTACATGCGTTTACGTTGTGTCAGAGTTCTTATTGTGTTGTTTGGCTCATTGCTAGTCAGTAGAACTTCGTCTGATTTGTAGCTAAACTTTCTTTATTTAGACGATGATGACGTGTTCCCAGAATCAACCTTCTTCTAGATACTTAGCCTTCATCTTCGGAGCAAGTGTTAACCATCTTGCCTCATCTAGTCACAAGGTAGAATCTAATTATCACAACAGTTGGCTCCAACATACCTGAAAAGAAACAAGACACAAGACAAAGTTCACATCAGTAAAGAGCAATAATCGTTTTCGGGCTAATTCAGAAAGTCAAAATCAAATTTTCAGAACGGAACGGAACGGTGAACGATTGCATGGAATTTTGTGCTGAAGTGAGCTGCTCTAGGGGAATGAATTCCCCAACCAACAACTCGACAGCTACGGTCGTTCGTCATTCGCTGACTCGGTCCGTTTTGAGATCGGTCGGTCGTCGTTGGGAGGGGCACCTGTTGCTCGACGGGAATCTAATTTGTAGATACTTCTGAGTAACAACGACGACTAGGACGACGACGGCTCCCTTTGGGCGATTTGTGCAAATGTTGTTGCTCTTGCTGCTGTTTTTTTTATTGTTTATCTGCATGTTGAAAATTTCACCCAGCTTGGTAAGTATCTCTTCCAGGACGATCGGAGAATACTTCTCATAAACCGTTTGCAAAGTGTCAACAACAGAGTCATGCCCTACTCACCTCTGTGCCGTTAGCATTTTAAATATTGTTTGGAAACGGTATGATAGCGATGCAAACAAATTTTACAAAATCAAAAGATCGTACAACAAAAGAACGAAATACAAATCCAGATTTCAGAATTGTACTCCAAAAACTTTTAAAAACAACAGATTTTGGTAAAACTAATTGTGGAAACGACCAACTGATTTGCCAATCAAATTTATCCCTCTACAATTGGCTTTTCGGTCCGGAAAAATTATGAGCGGGGTGATTCTATTGTATCCGACGTTTCGGTTCTTGGTTTGGGCCTTCTTCAGGGAAGTTATATCCCGGGTAGAGGTGAATAACAAACCAATAACTAAAGAATAACATATTTTGGTTATCATATCTAAATTAGCAATTCTTTAGTTTTTTATGAATAGCTCAGGATGACACATAAATAATAAAATATGCTATCATTGTAAAACTTGTAACTGGCGAGTTATTATTAAAAAGTATAGTAACACAATAATAACAAATGTTACTATCATACTATCCTGCCACAATGGTAAAATTTGCCATTTCGGTCTACCCGGGATGGGTTCCGCTACTTGTTTGTTGCCGGTTGCTTGGCGTAGCGTTGTTTACCAAACCCGCTCATAATTTATCCGGGCTGGAAAGTAAATTTAAGATGGATTAATTTCAACAGATTTCGAGTTATTGCTGGAAATCGAGTTTATACTACGTACAGGTTCCAATGAAAAAAAAAAAAAAAACACAGAGTTTGCATATTTTTTTCCTACATTCAACCATACTCAAATTACAGCGAATTAAAGAAAATAAGACAAATGTATGGGACCTAACAAGGCCCAATGTGTTTTATTTTTTTTTAATTTTCTGTAACTTTCATGTTTTTTAAGTTCTTTAAAAAAAATGTAGCTAAAACATAAAATTTTATCGACGAAAAAATATGCTATTCCACTAAAATCTAAGATTTGAAAACCCTTAGGACCAGAACTTGGCTTAGAAACGCCATATCTCTACTCGTTTTTGAGTTGTCGACAAAAAACTTCCAAAAAGTCAGAATTAATGACCTTTTTCTTTAAGATCGCAAAGGCAACCTTCCCTATTTTACTCGAAAACTTCAAAACGAATACAATTCTTAGCACATTTTTGGCCCTTTAGGGTCCTTAAATCATCGGTTTTAGTAGAGTAGCGTATACTTTCGAACTTTTGGCCTATTGAGGGACCACTTAGCCTTGAGATACGGACTTCAAATTTTGACAAGATAATTTGTTTAGCTAAAACTATAATTTTCCAATAACGAACTTTTAACATTTATATTTCATACAAGATAAGGGACGGCTGAAGGTACACCAAGAGTTCCACATGAATTCCATCCGGAATACGTTCAAAACATCCCTCGCGGATTCTCCACAAGTTTGTTCCAGGACTCCGCTAGGAATTTCTTGTGGGATTCCCAGAGAGTTCTTGATGATCCTCTGAGGTTCTTTCAGAAGCTTCTTCTGAAACTTTTAAACAGGTTCCCTCTGGGATTCCTGCAAGAGCTCTAGCCAGGATTCCTCCAGGAAGTACTCTCGAGAATCTCCCAGAGTTTTTTTTTAGAATTTCTTGAGAAATACCTTCTGAGATTACTTTAGAAATTCTTAGACTTCTCCGAAATTCTTTCCAATACTTCTCCAGATATTGATTCCTAGATTCATTTAGGAATTTCTTCTAGGATTATCCCAGTAATTTTCCTTGAGATTCCTCCAGGAATTTCTTTCGTGGGTTTTTCATAAATTTATTCAAGGAGATCCAACTGAGATTCCATTTGGAGTTCATTTAGAAATTTCCTTTGGAGTCCCTTCTGAGATTCCTAAAAGGTTCCTCCAGGAATCCTTCAGAGATTACTCCTGGGACGTCAAGGGATTTCTTCCGGGATTTCTCAATAAGCTCCGGAAATGCTGCAGGAATTCCATTCAAGATTTTCCTAATATTTTCTTTTGGAATGTCTTCAGAAGTTTTTATTTTACATCCAGAAGGCCTGGGAATTCCAGCAATTTAACCCGGGCTTTCTTCTGGTATTCCTCCAGGAGTTCCGGCAGAGATTTTTTTATTTGTATTAACGAGATTTTTAACCCTAGGCTAGTTCATCTCGGGACCCTCGCTTTACTTCCCTTCTGAAGGAAGAACTCACATATTGTGAGTTTGTCGGAAGTGGGATTCGATCCCAGGTCCTCGGCGTGATAGTCACGTGATCTAACCATCCAACCAGGTCCGCTCCCCCGCAGAGATTACTTCTAGAATCCATTCCATGATTCTTTCAGAAACCGCTTTCAGAATTCCGTCAGAATCTCCAGGAATTCCATGCAAAATTCTTTCCGGAGTTCCTTCTGGGATTTCTCCAGGAATTCTTTTTGAGATCCTTCCAGGAATTCTCCAAGAACTTCTTTCAACATTTCTCTAATTTTTTTCCGGGATTTTTCCAGTAACTCTTCCGGGATTATTTCAAGAACTATTTCTGGGATTGTTTCAATGATTTCTTCCGGGATTCTTACCGTAATTTCACCGAGATTTTTTCCGGGATTTTTTCCTCCAAGAACCTCTTTCAGGATTCCTCAAAGAAATATTTCCAGGATTCCTTCGGGAACTCCTTCAGGGTTTTCTCCGGAAATGTTTTCTGGGCCTCCCTCAGGAATTGCTTCTGGAATTTCTTCAGGAACTCCTTCATGGATTCCTTCGGGAACTTCTTCCAGGATTCTTTTGGGAACTCTTTCCGGGATTTCTCTTGGAACTTCATCCTGGAAGTTGTTTTTCTGGAAATCTTTCAGAAACTGCTCTCGGGATTTCACCAGGAGCACTTTCCAGGATTCAACTCTGAATTGTTTTTGGTTGCCTGCAAGAGTTCCGTTTGTAATTATTCCAGCAAATCCTTGTGAAATTTCTGTCGCAGTTTATTGTTTCAGAATAAACCCGGAATTCTTTCAGATGTTTCTAATGGAAATCCTTCGGGAGTTCATTAGGAAGTATATTGCAAAAATCTTCAGTTTTTGTTTATAGAATTCCTGTTTATGCCAGTTCCTTCTGGTTTTCCTCCAACAGTTTCTTCTGGGATTTCATTTTTTTTTAGAAATATCTCCTTAAAGTTAAAAAAATTCTAAAGACATTCCAAAAAAGCTTTTAGGAGAATCTCGGATGGAATTCCTAAAGCATTCCCGAAACCCTTAAGAAATTTCGGAAGAAATCCCTTGAACTTTCAGCTCAGAAGAAATCCTGTAAAGACCCCAGAGGAAACTTCTGAAGGAACCCTTAAAAGAATGTCAGATATAGCTCCCTGAGGTATCTCAGAAGGAAATCCAACATGGATGCTAGAAATGTTTTTTTGGAGAAACCACGGAAGGTATTCCAGAAAGAATTTCCAACATTCCTCCAAGAACTATTTACAGACTTTTTTTCGGGAATTCCTTCTGGGATCCCTTCCGGAAATCCTTCAGGGATTCCTCCGGATTTTTTTTCTTTTGGCCTCTGTGAGGAACTGCTCCAGGAATTTCATCAGGAACTCCTTTGGGGATTCCTTCTGGAATTTCTTCCGGGATTCTTTTGGAAACTCTTCCAGGCATTTCTTTTGAAACTTCTTCCTGGAAGTTGTTCTTTTGGAATTCTTTCAGAAACTGCTTCTGGAATTCCATCAGGTACACTTTCCACGAATTATCTAGGAACTCTTTTTCGGTTGTTTTCAGGAGTTCCGTTTGGAGTTCCAGCAAATCCTTGTGGAATTCCTGTCGAAGTTCATTCTGGAATTCATTCAGATGTTTCTAATGGAAAAGCTGCAGAATTTCATTGAGGAAATACTCTAGCAAGTTCCTTTTGATTTTCCTTCCGGGACTCCATTTTTTTCGGAAATACCTTCAGGAAGTCGAAAAGACTTCTGAAGACATTCCCAAAGAAGCTATTAGTAGAATCTCGGATGGAATTCGGATGGTGTTCCCGGAACTCGTTGAGAAATCTCGGAATAAACCCCTTGAAGTCCCAGCTCAGCAGGAATCCCGTAAGGACCCCGGAAGGAACTTCTGAAGGAATTCCATAAGAATCCCAGATATAGCTTCCTGAGGAATCACAGAAGGAAATCCAAAAGGGGTCCTAGAAAAAAAATGGAGAAACCACTGAAGGAACACCCGGAAGAATTTTAGGAAAAATTGCAGGGGCAATCCTGCAAAAAGTAATCCTGGAGGGATCTCGAAATTCATTTCTAGAGAAATTTCGAAAAGAATTCTGAAGAAATCTAGGAACTCCTGAAGTAATCTAGAAAGGTATTCCTCAAGATATGCAGGAAAGAATCTCAGAAAGAATTCCGGGAGTACTTCCTGGAGGATTACTGGCAAGAGCTCTTGAAGAAATCCCAGACAGGATCTCTTTAGGAATCTCGAAAGAAACTCCTGGAAGTTCCTCAAAGGGAACTTCTGAAGGAATCCCAGATAAACCTCCGGAAGAATCTCATCAAGAACTCCCTGGGATTTCCACAAGAATCTTCTAAAAGAGTTCGATTTGGTAATGATTTCAGCGCTAATTGGAACGTCCTGTCTAAACTATTCCAACTAACCATCGAGATTATCTTCCCCGATCCATACTCTACATGTGTACGAAAACCGATTTTGAAATATTGCTTCGTTATTTAATAAAAAATCGAAAACCAAAAAGGTGAGGAAATGCTTCCAGTTTCGCCTCAAAGCGATTTGCTGAAAATCAAATTATTGATTATGATTTAATAGAAGCTACAGTGCAGAACATTTAAATAAACAATATATAGTTTCTAATGGAGTTGTGGGATAAATTTATGATTCTGGTTGATCGGATTTATGATGGAACTTGAAACTTAAAAAAAAAGAGCTTGTCGCGCAAAGCTTGTCGCATTCCGAGAAGTTCTTACAAAGTTTCTTCCGGTGGGCTCATCAGAGGTTTCATCAGGTGTTCATTCTGACATCCCTTCAGGAACTTAAACCGGAATTACTTCTGGAGGTCATCCAGAAGTTCCTTCCGTGATTATTCCAGGTATTAATCAGGTATCTATTCCGAGGATCTTCCAGGAAATCCTTCCGGTATCCTACCATAAATTCCATCCAATACTTTCTAATATTCGTCCATATGTGCTATTTGGCATTACCCAAGGAGTTCCTACTGGGATGCATAAAAGAGTTCTTCCAAAATTCTCTTCCGGTATTTCTTCACAATATTTTCCCGAGTTTCTTCCAGAAGTTCCATCGGGAATTCCAACAGATCTTTTTGGAATTCCCCCGAAAGTCTTCTCTGGAACTCTCCAATTAATAACGAAATTTCCCACAGTTATTAACGGAATTCCTTACGGGATTATTCCAGAAGTTTCGTATGGAATTCTTTCTTGAATTCCTCATAAAATTTCTGCAGCTTGAAAAATTCGTCCAACAACTGGATTTCCTCCAGCAATTTTGAAAGGAACTCCTTCAATGTTTTTTTTTCAATAATCTCAACCTCTTTTGTCCAAAGTTTCCTTTTGGGAATTTGGGACTGAAGGAATCTCAGAATAAACTCCAATGGAATCCCTGAAGAAACTTATAGACCAATCTCTGACGTAATTCCTGAAAGGATTCTGGGAGGAAACTCGGAAAAATGTTGCAGGATTCCCGGAGTTTCTTGAGGAATCTCGGAAGGAATACCTAGAGACATCTCGGAATGAATCTCTGAATGATTGCCGGTAGTAGATCCAGAAGGAACCCCGGAAGAAGTTTATGGAGCAATCCTAGCGAGCATTCCTGGAGAAATCCCAAAGGCAACTCTTGGAAGGACACTGGAGGAACTTTTGAAAGGTTCCTGCTAGAAATTCCTGAAGAAATACTGCAAGAAATTCTTGAAGATATCCCGGAAGGAATTATTATAGCAATATAGGAATGAATTTCTGAAGGAATCCCGAAAACAACACCTGAGCGAATCTTAGAAACTCCTTAGAACTCCTGGAGAAATCATAGACAGACCTCTTGTAGAAGTAATGGATGGAAATCCTGGAAGAAGCCCAGAAGCAGTTCTTGGAATATCCTCGGAATAAATAACTAAGAGAAACCCGGAAGGAATTCCTGGATTAATCTCAGAAGGAAGATCTGGAATGATCACAGAAGAAATTTCTGGATAAATTCCAGAGGTAATCTTGATTGAAATTCCTGGAGACATGCCTTCTCCTGACCTCAGAAAAAAACACTATGAAGAAACTTTAAAGGAATTTTTTCGAACGCCACAACTTTATTTTATCTATTCATCGTTAATCCCTCCATAAACCCAACCGGAATCATACCAGAATTCGCTTATAGAATACCATATCGGAATTGCAAGAGTTTTCCTCAAATTCAAACCAAAGTGCGTCCCAGTACGTCTTTTGTAATTCCACAAGATTTCTCACAGGGTTTGTGACGGAATTCCAGCAGAGTTCTTCCTACTGTAAACTGAACCACAATTTTGTCAGGCTTTGATAGTATGTACCACAGAGAAACAGACTAACACTTACAAGAAAATTCAATTAAAAACATCGTCACTAAAACGTAATCGCCCAATGCTAAATCTATTTTTTTTGGCCGGGCCATCAATAATAGGTGGCGGTAGTGAGCAAACGTCAAACATGAGCAAGAACGATGCCAGCGCATATGGCCAATCGACTTACTACCAAATATTTGAATCAGCCGTTAAAAAAGGTGATCGATGGGACGCGAGCAGAGTGTGATGTTTGTTTCTCTGTGCTTAAAGGGATTCTACAAGAAATCCTTAGTGAAATACCGGGAGGAATTGCAGGAGTAGTTATGGAATGAGAAGGGATCTCCAGTTAGCCTAATGGTTAAGATTATGGATCGCCAATCCGGAGACGGTGGGTTCGATTCCCGTTCCGGTCGGGAAAATTTTCTCGACTCCCTAGCCATAGATTAGATAGTGTACCATTGTGCTTGTCTCACAATATACTAATTCATGCAATGGCTGACAAAGAAAGCCCTCCAATTAATAACTGTGGAAGTGCTCAATGAACACGAAGTTGGAGAGAGGCAGCCCAGTCAACTAGTGATCGTATAAGATGTTGAATAAGATGCTAAAGTGGAAGCGGTATGCGTACGTTCTACATGCGCCTAAATGGAAGCATGCACGCATATGGCCTCCACTTTATCATCTTATGCAACATCTTGTACGATTACTGGTTGTCTGGGAGGCCAAGTTCCAGTGGGAACGTAGGGCCACACATAAGAAGAAGATGGCATGAGAAATTCATGGAGAATTACTGTATATTTTCAGGAATTGCTGTATATTTCCAATGCGGTAGGCCTTGTGTGTAAACCAAGATATCCGTGATATAGATTAAATAAAGTTCGTTAATTTTTAAACTGGTAATGACGCTTTTCTAGAAAACCCTCAACTGACCAAGAACATTCATGGGATAAATTTCGTGGCTCGTCGTTTCTGGAAAATTTCGGATTTATTTCAACAAAGCGAACGATGACTTTTTGTTGGATGGCTTCGAAGAAGCGAGCACACATTATCAGCCATTTAGAATGAACTTCAAATGGAACCACAGAATGAGGCGCTTTTCCATCTTTCGATGGATGTGGGCGAACAAACCCAATGACAGAGGCATCGAGCACTTACAATGCGGCGCGACGCGACGTCCAAGTCCAGATTGCAGATGGAATGGTATGGTTCGAGAGACACAGACAGATGATTGGTGGGTACTGGTAGTCTGTGGGTAATAACGCCTACTGGGAATGACTCGGGACAAATTGGAAGTATAAGAGATAAGCCCCTGATGATAGGCAGCTCCAATAATGCTAAACCCGAATTGATAATAGGCTCTTGCGAAATCATTCTAAATTGTCTGGAGATTTCGGATCAACCTACTCAAAAGAGAGTGGCATAGTATGGAACCGATATCAGTTTTTGTTTGTTGTTGTTACCAAATTTGACTCTCTGTTTAAATATCTCATGTGAAATCGATAATGATGGTGTATACGCATACTTTGTCATAAGACGGAAATGATGTATTCCAATGTATATGCCACAGACAAACAGACGTAACGCTTGCGAAATATCCATCGACCACGCTTTTAACGATCATTTTAAATCTTCATAGTTATGGCTTTCACAACCAGAGGTGCGCGCATTGTTTTTCTTTGCGTTTGACGTTTCACACAAGCGCCTTCTGATGACGATATTGCACATCGTAGTATTTCGTGAAACATTTCCACCAGGTGATGAAAGTGTGAAAGGCGATGAATTTTCATGAAAATTGTTCTGAGTGTTACGTCTGTTTGTCTGTGTGATCTTGTTTTGCAATTTTCCTGAATCACAAGAGAAATGAAAACACACACATTAAATCGCTTTTCCATCATCAAACAAACACAGAGAACAGTAATCTCATTTACCTTTAGCATTTCCTGGGAAAAGACGTCGTCCACTCAGGTGCATATTCTCCAACTGCTAACGGGCCCCAAAAAGCAGTGCTGCGAGCTAGGAATGGGTCGGGAATCTGCTACGTACATCCTACTAAGCGAAAGGGCGTAACAGCTGGCAGCCGTGTTCTACCACATAAACCACACTTGTTCCATATCGTACCAAGGTAAAAACAAACACAACACTGCACGTGGGGGAAAAACACGAGTCCAGAATCGGATCCCAAAAGCACACAAAGCCCACCGAGGGAGAGAGGCTGGTAGCCGCAGCAACATAGTTGGCCGTGTTTTTCCTGGTGATTTTCAGACGAAATACTTTTTTTTTTTTGGCTCAGTAGGCTTTTTCGAGGAACACAGACTTACACACACGCATACATAGATAGCTTTTTCCTTTGAAAAGCGCACTTTTTCTTCACTGAATCGAAATCAGTCATAGGTGACTGGGATTTGTAGACAATAAGGTTACACAACAGTTCAGTTCGGTTGTTCACGGTGGTAAAAAGTGGTTTGAGCAGTTCAGTTTTTGAGAGATTTCTTCGTTGGATACGGGTCTTTCATTTTCGGTTTTTATTGATTCCACATAAGGTTTTTCATTAGGTTTTGAATATCGTTTGCATCTGTTTTGATTATCTGTTTCGTGGCTTCCTTTTTTGATATTCTATGCTATTTTGATAATTGTGCTTGGTTTCCTTTGCTATGTAACTTCTTAGTTGTCGCTTAGTAGAGTTCCGTTCTGGGGCGTGTATTACAATATGCTTGAGTGTTTGGTTTCATTTATTAGATTACTATATCATTTAACTTTTCCTTTTTGGTTTACTGTATGTTTTGTTTATCGTAACTTCACCTTGGTTTACATTAACGTTATCGTACTAGTTTTACTGGTAGGTTATTTAGTGGGTATGTTTACTGTTCACCGGTTTAAAATACTGATTATTTTAGCATTAGTTAACGCTAGTTCACGTATATCGTATATATGTGTATGTTATGTATCAGAAGTTGTTGACACGGGCATTTCTGCATTTCGTACTTTCACTCGCTTCGGTAAACTAATCATCACTTGCACTTGCAGTTTAATTCGTAATCAATAATGAGTGTCCGTTCCGTTCCGCTTTTTTTTTTGGTTTCTTGAAACATGAGTAAAAAAGAGTGGTCGCCCTCAAACGGCATTGGAGCCGCGCCGGGGTCGTCCTTGGCACTTCGTTGGATATTGTTTAAAGATCATCTCAAATCAACGTTGTTTCTAAACTGCACTACAAACACTGCTAACTAAATAGCTCTAGGAAGCATATCGTCACCGCGTCGCAGCCTGCTGCGTTGATGATCAACTCGGGTGACGCTGCCAGGAGGGGCCTACTACGATTGCTACCGCATCAATTGCCACCGTTGTAGTGTTTGGGCGAATCCTTCGGCACCATGTATGGCGAATGAATGGCGTGGATGGGCGTTTCCCGGGCGAAGGTGTAGGTAGGCTTCGTCTGCGACGGACCGGCGCTGGTGTGCGTCAGCGTTACGATGACCGCTAGGATACTGAATATCGCTAAGGCTATGAACACGGACATTACGATACACGCTATCCGCTTGCGTTTCCTGTTGGACTCGCTGTCTTCGTCAAACTCCGGTTTCTTGCTGTCTGTTTTCCGCCGGCTTTTGCGTTGCGACTTTTCCCGGTTCATCTGATAGGTCTTCATAATTACGCCGTAGTTTATGTCCATGATGTCCATCGGGACAGGATTGATCTCTCGACCAATATCGTCCAGAATGATGTTGGGCGAGAGCTTCCGTGAGGCCTTGTAGATTTTGTCCACCTCTTCCGGGGTGAATGCTACACTATCTTTCCGGTAAGGACTACTCGCACCACTAATGATGGCTGGTGGAGGTTCCAGATCTATCATAAAGCTTTTGGACTTTTTTGCCTTGAACGTTTCCCGGGCATCACGGCCATTCTTGTACCGAAGACTATATGACTTCTTCTGATCGAAGATTGGAGACTTTTGTGGTTTGAAGTCATCCGTGAAAGGTGGATTAGGACTGAGCAAGTGTGCGTTGGAATGTTGTAGAACAGACCGACGGAAGCTTCCGGGACCACTTCCGCCAATGTAGGGTAGTGCCTGATCTAAACTGGTTGTGCTGTTCTTCTGATTGTACTTCTTGCTGTTCTGTCGGTTAACAAAATCTGAAAAGGATTCCGTTTTCTTCTCCGATCGGCTATTGCTACGTGAGCGGTAGATTTCGTTTTCAAGCGATGCATTAGCCGAGCTGAACTTCTTCGATTCCCGGGGACTTCTTTCTACGACTTCTGCCGGCATGTCGTCTCCAAGTGAGTGGAACTTGACGGAATCTCTCCGCAGAAAGGCTGCATTGCGTTGCTTCTGCTGATCGTTGAACGACCGATGCATGTGACAGTTCCTTCGATTCCCACTAACATTTGGAGAGTGGACATAAGCTTGAGCTTGGCGAATCTCTTCTTCTTCCTCACCACCACCACTGCTCGTTCCACCACCGCTGTCTTGCTTGACAAGATACTCCCGAGGGTGGACGTGCGAGTGTCGAACGCTACTGTGCCGAATGATGGGTGCGGCCACAATTTCATCCGTATTAGATCCTCCACTATTGCTTCTCGAGTGGAACGATGTTGCTTTCCGTAGCTGGTGCATCGAGGGCGAGTATACGTGTAGCGTGTCCGAGCGTCGAAACTGCTTCCGCGGATTTGAACTGTAGTCTTCCACCTTGAGGGACGTCGGTGAAGACTCGTTCACAAAGAACACCTTTGGATCGGGCTGATGCTGCTTCTGATGCGGAACCGGCGAGAGTCGCTCGATTGGGCTGTGATGCACGATAAGGCTGTTGTCGAGCATTATGGGACTGGTGGCACCGCTTACGATGACGCCACCACCCCCGCCGCTGCCGCCTCCTCCCGCTCCGGGCGAGTAGTTGTCGATTCGCATCGATACGGTCCGGTCGGCGGACTTGAGCTTCGGTGGACGCTTCTTGCTGATCTCCATCATGTCGATAATGGTAGGATCTTGGTGGGAGGTTGCCGAAACCTTCGCCATCTCCAGGGATTATTGCACGTACAGATTCGAAGGTGGGCGAGAGTTGGCCGCACGTAGGGCTAGTAGTTGATCGGCCGAGGGTAGCCTTCGGTGGTAGTAGTGGTGGTAATGATGAACAGCGAGCGGTAGGAAATCGTTAGAATTTTGTTCGGAGCACCGGAAGACATCAACACGCCGCCTGTGTGGCATTGGATTTGTGTGTGTGAAAGCAGAGTTGGATTATGGATGTGTGGTTAGACGGTGGACTGGTTACTGGCACTGGATGCGTTGGCTTCGGTTCGCTAAATTATTGTCACCATTGGTTTTCACTGTAGCACTGTTTTCACTATAGTTGCTTCCTTTCTTGGCATCAGGTTGTACAAAAGCTAATGGTTCTATGTATAAATGATGCTGCTGTGTGAAAGAGAATAAAATACTATAATCCGTGGATTTTGTTGTTCGTAATCAAGATAGAGATGCTGCAAGAGAACCGCAAATGGTTTATAAAGAAGGTAAGGTAACACATGTAATCGCAATCCAGTTTCTATCCTTTTTAGTTATTCAAATATCCGCTTTTCATTAAACAGCAGGAACTTAGGGTAAGCACAAGTTCACGATTTTATACTTAGTGATAGCGAAAAAGACATTTAGAAGTATAGTTTATTAGAATGAAAGTGAAAAAGAATGATATAAAACACACAGCCTTGTCGAAATCATCCTGCAAAATGGTTCAATCTCAACATTGTTTCACAGTCATCAAACAACCGCAAAGTACTTATCACCTTTAACGGAAAAGTTTCACCTGCTCCACTATTAACTGATACAATACCACTCGGTAAAAGCTTTCAATGCGACAATTTTCACTCCCTCTGTCCCCCTCTAAACTACAAAACGACTCCCCTCCCCACAATTCTCAAATACCCATCTGTTTGCTTAAGCCCTTCTTCCGCCAGCGGGGGTTTCTCCAGAGTTGGCCTCAGTTTGTCTCTCTCTCTCTTCCACTCAGTTTCTAGCTGTTGCAACAAGAAAGCAAGCTAATAACGGTGTAGCTTGCTTGCTACCCTACCATATCGTAGCTACAGTATCTACTGCAATGGAAAGTTATGAATAGTTGGCAAACGGAAACTGCCACCCGGAAGCAGCGAGTCAATGTCAAACATAGTTATCACCCCACGGTGAGGCCACGGTAGGTCATTCGTATACAGGGATGCCAGAGAAAAAAAAAATAGAAATCAGAGTAAAATTTGTGGTTACTATACTGTTTAAATTTATAACAAAAATAGCATGCGACAATATCATGTTTTGCTAAGTAGAAAAAAAAACTTTCTCTAGTTTAACCTGTTAACGCCCAAGGTGTCTCACAATTGATGCTTAAAATAAATTATATATTAATAGTCAAGTTACAATATGTTGATCTGAATTAACGAGATTTTTAGCCCTAGGTTAGGTTATCCTCGGAACCTACACTTTACTGCCCTTCCATAAAAAGGGCTTATATTTTGTGAGTTTTTGTCCGGAGTGGGATTCAATCTCAGGTCCTAAGTATGAAAGTCTTGTGCTTTAACTATCACACCAGGTCCGCTCCACACAAGTTCCAATAAAATAAACATGATACACTCAGTACTCAGTAGCAAAAAAAACAAGCCGAGCTAAATTTTTCTCCCGAAATCCGTAATTTTCAATCTTCTGTAGCTTTGGCAATTATCAATATTTTTGGCTGAAAATTTTACCACTTCATCATCAATATATTGATAATGATTCCGGGTCATTTGGCCGAATGCCATTTGGCCGAATGCCGTTTGGCCGAACGCCATTTGGCAGAAAGGCTCATTTGGCCGAACGCCATTTGGCCGAATGCCGTTTGGCCGAAAACTGAATGATGTACTCCAAGTGGCATGCCACTGTTCTCCACATCAGTTTGACTCGCAAGAACGGCCTATGATTCAAAGAAGGTAAAATCTCCGACAAAAAATCAAATCTTCAACGCCAACTGATTCCCTTAATGGTAAAACTAGAAAGAATAGCCTATGATTAAAAGAAGGAAATACTTCTGATGATTACATTGACAACTAGAATGTTACCCGGAGTTTGTACTCTCTTCTGAATTCGTTCGATCATAATTCGGCCAAACGGCATTCGGCCAAATGACCCTTTCGGCCAAATGGCATTCGGCCAAACGACGTTCGGCCAAATGACATTCGGCCAAACGGCATTCGGCCAAATGGCCGGACACCATTGATAATGTATGATCAAATGATAGAAATTAAGTGTTTTGAGTTATGATAAATTATATGAAAAAGCCGGGGCCCGTGGCGTAGTTGGTCACACGTTCGCTTCATATGCGGATGGTCATGGGTTTGATTCCCAGCCCCGGCACTTGCAATTTTTCGTCAGTTGCTTTTCCCCCGAGAGCAACTGACACTGACCCTCTTCTGAGCCCCATGGCTCAAACGTACCCGGATACCTGGACATCGGCAAACTGCTACTCATAATGGACCCCCAATCGGACTGGAAAGGAACAACGGCCATCCATCATCATCCTTGTGCTCATCATTCTACCAGGTATAAAGTAGAAAAGTGAAAGCAGCAGAAAGGCAACCAGTTCGATAAAGTAGAATAGAATCTAGACGCTGTACAAAATGTAAGTGCAGCTGTCAATTGAAATTGCTCACGTAGTGCCCCAGTGGACAATAGAGCGGTAAATTAGGTTAAGTGATAAAGAATAAAAAAAAATTATATGAAAAAAACCATTTTTAGACATACTTTTTTTTAAAAATCCGTATTTCAGTGAAAAGTTTAGGTAGCTTCATGAAAATTTCACTGTAGCGTCAAAATTTGAAATGTTTTCATCCAGAGGTTTGGGCCACAGCAATTGTCAAAGTTGAATAACCAATGTGGGTGCCTACAGTTTTCACGCCATATTGACCATGCTGAAACATCGGTGCAGAAAAAAGCCGAGTTCAGTTTGTTCCATTAATGTTTAGATCTGAGTTTTGATAAACAATCCATATTGTATGACATATTTTTATAAATTTGCGTGTGTTGTAGTGTGTTACGCGTTATGAAAAACGCGTTTCAAGCATGTTAGTGAATAGACAACTTGTTTGTATAATTCACAAATTTTGGCTACCTACTACAAAAACCTTATTTAAGCAAACAAGGGGACGGGAATCACTTAGAACCACATAGTAATATACAGTAATGCATGTAACATTACTTGTTTGATTATGTTAAGGTTTTTACAGTAGCCAAAATTTGTAAATTAAACAAAATACTAGTCTATTCACTAACATATGCATGTTTGCAACGCATTACGTGTAACGTGTAACGTTCTATGTGTTACGTGTGGAATGTCATAAATAACTACATAATACACAATCATTTATACAAATTAGTCATACAATATGGGTTGTTCATTAAAACTTAAATCTAAACATTAAGAACGAATTGACCTCGGCTTTTTTTCTGCACCCGTGTTTCAGCATGGTCAATATGGAGTGAAAACTGTAGGCACCCACATTGGATCTTCAACTTTGACAATTGCTATGGTCCAAACCACACACTTAAATTAAATCGCCGACCTCAGCAAACGGATTGCCGAGAATCCAACAGCCGAGAATCCAGTAATTATTTTCACTGAATCTTAGTAAAAGTTTTACCGAGATGTCGTTAAAACTTTGCCGATATCTCGGTAATCCAACTTTTTGGAATTACGAAAGGAATTACGGGAGGAATCTCTCTATGAATTTTGGGAGTGATCCCTGAAAAAGTTCCAGAGGAAATCTGTGGAGGGGGTCTTGGGAGAAATCCCGGTACGACTCCCGGAAGCAATCCCAGGAGTACTCCATGAAAAAATCTTGCAATCTCCAGCGGAACTACTGAGAAATCTAGGCCGGAAAATCGAGAGGAATTCCTGAAGTTATCTTGAAAGAGATCGTGGAGAAATAATTAATTTTTGGACTCTCGGAAGTATTCTCTGTACAAATCTTAGGGGTAATCTCTGAAGAAATCTTGGTAAAAAGCCCTAAGAGGAAATCCGGGGACAATCAAGGTAGGAATCAGGAGAGAAAGTTCTGAGGGAACCTATGAGAAATCTCTGAAGAAATCCCTAAATTATTCTCGGGATAAACACCTCAAAGAATGCCAGAGAGAATTTATGTAAAAATTTCAGGTTATGTTGGTTCGACTGTGATTGGAGATCAGAGATAGATTCAGCTTTGCAGTCTTGTTTTAGTTTGTTCCACTAAAAGAGAGGCCCTGGAGTAATGCTATGAGGAATTAATTAAAACAACCCCGGCAGAAACTCCTGGAGGAATCCTAAAAATAATATTTAAAGAATCTCGTGATGAATCCCGAAAAAAAATCGAGATTGACTTCTGAAGGAAACCCGGGAAGAACCAATGAAGGAATCATGGGAGAAATTTCTTAAGGTGAAAGGATCCAGAAGGAATTCCTAAAGGAATCCCCAAATTAATCAAGGGAAGAATATCTGAAACGATTCCGGAGTCCCCGGAGAAATGTATGAAGGAAGCTCAGAAGGAATACCGGGTGAAATCTCTATATGAATTCCGGGAAGATTTTTTTAAAGGAATCCTTGCATGAACCTCGGAACGGATATCTGAAGGAAATGTAGGAAGAATCAATGACAATATTCCTGAAAGAATCAGCCAAGGTATCCTCGGAGGAATTTTTGAATATTTCCCGCAAGAATCCAGAGAGAAATGACAAAATGCCGGCATAATTTCCTAATACGATTCCGAGATAAATCAATAAAAAAAATCCTAGTAGAAATTGTCAAAAGAAAACTAGGGAAGGATCAACGAAGAAATCACGAAAAGAATCCCGAATGGAATCGCTGAATGAATCTTTGAAGAAGTTCAGGGAGGAATCCTTGATGGCATCTGTGGAGCAACTCTTTTGACAGAAATCAGGAAAAAAATTTAAAGAAATCATGGGAACAAATCCCTGAAGAAATTCCAGGAAAATTCTTTAAATTAATCCCGTCAAAAAAAAAAAAAAAAAATAAAGGACTCACGAAAGAAATCTCTGAAAAAAAAACCCTTAGAAAATTCTAAACCAATTCCAAAATAGTTCCAAATTATTTCATGTTTCCGTGAGAAATATCCGAGAGAACGCCGGAAGGTGGTCAAGGAGTAATCAATAAATGGATATAGGAAAGAACCCCGACAAAATTCTTTCAAAAAAATGCTGAAAAGAAACCTTGAAGGAATCCGTGGATTAATCTTGGGAGGATTCCCTAAAGAAAACCCTGGAAAATCAATGAAAAAATCTCTCAAGGAATTTTAGGAGAAAGCCAAGAAGAGGAACCCCTGATAGAATCTTGGGAATAACCCAGAAGCAACCCTGGGGGAAACCCTGGGGCAAATCCAGGATGGAACCCCTGATTGGATGCCTAGAGAAATTCATAATGAAATCCTGAGAAAAAATAATTAAAAAATCCACGGGGAATCGCTGAAGGAATCCCAGAAAAATGCCAGAAGAAATTCCGGAAATAGCACCAGGAGAAATCATTGGAGAAACCTCAGGAGCAGTCTCGGAAGAAATCTCGCCAATCCATCAAGGATTCCGCCTTCTGATGGTCGTATAAACGGATTTGCTGAAAAAAAAAATTGTGTCTTTTTGTTAGACTAAATAATTAATACTACAGCACTATTCAGTGAGAAAATTTCTATTTAAAGATCATTTGAGAAGAAGATTAACAACCAACTTTGCTGAAGTCATCAACTTTAAATTTTAAATCAAAGTTAAGATATCAGGAAAACATGTACAATTGGGCTGATAAACCGTGGCCATATTTAAATTTCACCATGTTCGAAGTATGGATGGGCTGAACAACTTTTTCGAAGACTGTACGTTTAAATGTTGTGTTACTCTCAGGATATTCACTTCAAAAGCTGGAAACAGCTGGGCGTTTGGGGTATCTGTTTTATAAACATGACGCTGGATGGATATAACCTCAGGAAATGTAGTTTAAGTGCCCTGATCTGGCGATACCGTAGAAGCAACTGCCACTGTTATTCAAAATTAAGCTTTAAATCTCGTCAGAAGGCTAAAGATTTGGTTTAACCGATAAAAAAAAAAATTAAGGGCGTTTCAAGGTGTTTGTATAGCGTTACAGAGGGATTCAGTTAATCGTACTCTCTGCAATCCCCTAAAAAATCCCTGAAGCATACCGTGTTTTCTCCTGACATGAAAACCAAAAACTCTGAATTTCCCTGAGACCCCTGAAACACCCCTGAGACCCTCTAATTATCTTTGATAGCCCTGAAACACCACGAACCTCCTTTGGACTGGCTAAAATACTCCTGAAGCATCCCTAGAACCTCCTGAAGCCCCAGTGACCCCCTTGAAGCCCCTTGAAACATCTCCAAATCGCCTGATGCATCTCTGTCTCTGATGATCCTCCTGAAAGCATGAAATGTCTCTGAAACCTGCTGAAACCCCCTGGAACTCCTTATAAACCGCTATGAATATGCGTCAAACACTCTGAAATTCCTAGAAAACCTATGAAACATCTGTTACCTCTTCAAAACCCCCTGAAACTCCCTGAGATCTCTGAAGCCTCGTGAAATGCCTCTGCTGGGCACATGAAACCCCACGAAACGAAGCCCGAAAACCTCTGAAACCCCCTAAATTTCTTCGAAGCTCATTCAAATTTCCCCCTGAGACTCTCTTTTTTCTCCTTAGGATCTCTAGTTCGCTCACTTGTCCAGCGCTCAATGATCTTTCTGAGACCTCCTGTTGCTTTTTGCCTACTTCGGGTGCCGTTGCAAAAGTTACCGTCATGATTGCATTTTTTGATGTACAATACATACTGCTACCTACTGATACTCTCTTTTTGTTCTGCTGGTCATAAACAGTTTTGCAAAAAAAAGGAGAGGTTTTCGGAGGTATTTCAAGAAGTTTCAGAGGTTTTCGAAGAGCTTCTGAGCCATTGCAAAGGCGTTTTTTGGGAGTTGTGGATGTAAGATGCGCCACAAGACGGTCTAAGGGGGTTCCAATGGGTTTAGTGACTTTTCAGGAAATTTCAGAGGAATTTCAGCGTGTTTCAGAAGTGTTACCTATTCGTTTTCGGGGGCTTAGGAGGGTCTCAGGTGCGTTACAGGGGGCTCTAAGGGGTTTTTCGGTGGCATTTCAAGAAGATTCAGAGGATTTTTAGCAGATTTCGGAGGCGTTAGAGAAGCGTTTTTGGAGGCGTTACAGAAGGTTTTTTGGAGATTCACTCAGTTGTATCATTTTCACACCCCAAACATGTTAGCAGCGTCTGAAAACTAGTAAATCCATGCTGCTAAATATAGTTACACACTGGATAACAGCAAGCTCAGCAAACCTAAACCAACGGCCCAACTCTTTCGATCGCGCTACTGCAGACGTCAGCAATCCGACCGGTGGACTTCACCCAGCTTAGTCAGCAGTTAGGAGTATTGAGTACACTTGATAGGCAACTCGGTATTACAATTCAATTCAGTCAGTTTCTATATCGCGACGCGTTCGGTTCTTTTTGATAAAACTCATTGGTTTAGTTAGTAGATAATACTATTAATGTTCAATGTAATTCGAATGTAGTTCAAATAAATATTTTTTTTTAAGACCTGTCGGTCTAACTTATTTTTATATATATCGAAATCCTGATAATCTGCAAAGAAACAGTCTTTAGCAAAGTTGTTCAGAAGGTCATTGACATCGTGAAGACTATCGGTATGGTTCGCAATTCTGCCGCTAGGTGATACTAGTGGGCATGTAAAAATGAGAATTTCTACCCAACTCTATCTCGCGATCCTGATTAGATAGAAAGTTCAAGTCTTCGGCAAAGTTGTTCAAAATGTCGTTTGCTTCATAAAGAAAAGCAGGTTTATTCGCAAGACTGCCGCTAGGTGACGCTAGTGAGCATATAAAAATTAGCATTTTTAACCAGTTCTAACTCGTGATCCTGATTACCTAAAATTCAACTCTTCGGCAAAGTTGTTCAAACTGTCGTTTGCTCTGATTCGCATCTGCTTCACTTCATATTCAAGTAAATTAGGTCTGATCAGTTTCACATTCCAATGATTCAGTTCTGGTACACATTTTATTCTTAACAACTTTGCCGAAATCACAAACCTTTTATCTTATCAAGATTGTGAGATGAAGTTAATTAAGGATGTTCATATTTGCATGCTCACTAGCGTTACCTAGCGGCCGAATCGCGAACCAAATGCTTGTCTTTACGATGTCAGTTACCTTTTGAACAGCTTTGCTTAAGACTGTATCCCAAGCAGCACAAATGGAAACAAAACAGTGACGGCAGCGTATGTAAGGGTTGCACAGAAGTCACTGTGACTTACTGTGCAACCTTTACATACGCTGCCGTCACTGTTTTGTAACCATGTGTGTTGCTTGGGATCTTTGCATATTGTTCGTGCAGTTGAAAATCGGAATTTTTGACACGCGCAAATCGATTTTTCTCCTGAACCGTTTGTCGGAGGTACGTCGGGCACAGTGCGCTGGATAGAGGGCCGGGTCCACTGTCCAGCGCACTACGTCCGACGTTAGGTTTCGCGTAAAGATTTTGAGAAAATTCGACTGTCGGTTATGGGGAAACTCCGGGTTTCAACCACGACGACAATATCAGCAGCATGGATTTACTAGTTTTCTAGTGATGATGAACTTTTCAAGGTGATGCAATATTCAACTGAGTGTAGCAACACTTTTTCAAGTGAGTCCGTACTTATGCCCGGCAGTGTATCTGGCACCCCTGGCCACAGATAATATTCTCAGATGAAACGGAATCCATGCTCCATCCATGTAGCAGCCATCTCGGGCGCAGCATGTAAGCCATCTTCGTCGTGTGAAATCTCCGTACTGGATTCTATACCTGTTTAAATCCCAGTTCTCCAGATGGTAGTGCAGTGGGATACTCTGTGGTACACGTGGAACTGCGATTGGAAGCAATATGACATGCAACAGGCGCGGTGGCGTGGCGGCAGCTCGGAGTGCGCATCGGGAGTAGGTACCTACAGTAGTAGGTACGAGTTCAAGGGAAAACTTTTGCACTGCCGTTTTTAAACTGCACTCTGGAAAATACATATAGCAAACGTGTAGCCCCGGGGAACAAAGTTCCTTTATGCTAACATTTTATTTATTCAAAGCCATGAAACACGCGGCTGTGGAGCGCGTTTTCCTTCGGAACTGAGCTGCCCAACTATGCGAGCTTAGAGCTTGGCGGCGGCGTAAGCTTTTCTTTGCGGTGTGGCTTTCCTTAGTGAGTGGATATTGTGCCGCTAAAAGTTGTTGTTTTCGGCCTGAATGGTTTGGTCTGAAGTTCACAATCCAGGAAACGGAATGGATAGTCACCAGGAGAACGATGATACTATGTGATAGCTTTTACTGTTTCGCAGTTCAGTGTTTTATGAACAATTTCACAGTTTTGCAATGAGCTTTCATTCCATAGTTTACCTTATCAGGAATTGTATTCGTATATGTACCAATATTTGGTATACTTAGTATACTAAGTGTTCTTGATGCCGTTAAGTCCCAACTGAGGCAGAGACTACTCCTCAGCTAAGTGATCTATGAATACTTCCTAAGTTATTAACCATTTTGCATTTGTTTGTCACATGTCAGAAACGGTCAAAATTTATACCCAAGGAAGTCAAGAAAATGTCCATTACGAAATTTTTTTTTTTTGACCAACCGGAAATTATTCCTAACTGCTGAACGATCTGGATGCGTTCACAACTTTGACTACATGGGCCTTGAAAAGTTGAAACTGTATCTTTCTGTCGGTCAATACTGTATATCCCAAGGATGTATCACCATTTACACTTCACTGATCCTATCAAAACTATTAATGTAACACCTCCCAGTAGACCAATGAGTACCATTGAGCCGTGCCAATAAATCTTCTCACCTCAAACTACTGGGAATCTCGAAAATTCCTAATCCATCCCCAACTGCTCTCAGAGTGGGAAGGCCCATATCCCCATCAACTCCCATCCCCTATTCACCACACCTCGTTCCGACAGCAGAACCCAAGGCTTTTCCTTTGGCGTTGGTAGCTAGTGCTCCATCCTGAAACACAAAGCACAACGGAATGTAATAATAACGCTCAGATTAGGCGCTGTCCATAAACTACGTAGACTTTTTTTCGGCCATTTCAGACCCCCCCCCCCCTCCCCCCTCGTAGACTTTTGTTCATACAAAATTTTCGAAATTTGTATGGAGCGTGGACTTTGACCAGACCCCCGTCCCCCCCTAAGAGTCTACGTAGTTTATGGACAGGCCCTTATGGCGTTGTTTATTGAATTGATTATGTACAGCAGCAGCACAAGCAACCTTCCCACATGTACGCACGCACCGGCACGCTCCTCACCCAAATTCATGAACTTTCACCAAAGTTTGCTCCTTCTTCCATCAGCCAGAGAAATCGCTGTTGTTCAGGATCGGAACGGTTGCGGCTGGGCTGGAACGGAGAATAAACCTTGGGGAAAGGATAAGCTGCTAGCACGTGTTGGCTCTCAAATCCAGGAGATGAGAAGAGTTTTTACCATCCTAGCAAGGTACGACCTATCCTTCCTTAGGGTTCTTGGGAAACCGAAGCTTCTTGGTTTCTCGCCTTTGCAATTTGACTTTGCCCACGCAGCCAGATGAAGGGTGCAGCAGGCGATGTAAGGTTAGGGAGCTTTGATTGATTTAACGATGAAAGGTTGTTGTGATTGAATCCATAAGAAGGAGAGTTGTGTGCAAATGCACTGTCTGAATTTTAATCTAACAAAACAAATCTAATAGAGACTAATTTTGTGTACCCTTAACATCATACGGAAACATATTACTAAAATGTTTTAAAATATATAGACAATTTAAGATAAATATCTTTTTTTTTTTTTTTTTTTTTCCTCCCCTGTTGGGGAAATTAAGCCACTGCGTCCACTGCGTGACAAGCTATGTAGTAGGTTTATGAAAAACCCGGACAAAGGGGGAAGGGGGTCTAACTTGCCCAAATTTTGCGTCACATACTAAATAGATACCCCCTAATTGGCTTAGCTACATCTGGCTACTGGCAACAGAAATAGAAAATGTCATGTTATTGACGAATTTCACTGCTCCTAGTAATAAGTATTTATCAACGATACCATGAATGTTTGGGAGTAATGGCTTCCAGTTCATCATGCCTAAAACGGATTTAATCTTTTTTGTTTTTCGACGGATTGTGATGAAACTTTCACAACTTTCCGTAAAGTTCTTCTAATTCAGAATTTGGGGGACATAATCCACATTCCGTAGTTATTCCAGATTGCATTGCGGTAAAATAATTGGCCTCATACTATGCACAACGTATACCTCAAGATCCCGATGAGATAGAAGAATAAAATCTAGAAGAATAAATATAGAAGCACAAAATTCTTCATATTCAGCAGGCTGAAAATGCAAGCTGTGGTTTGAGATTCGTCCGCTAGGCGGTGTCAGTGTCAAAATACGTAAGTTCATGTATCTCAGAATCCTGATAAGATAGAATGATGCCGTCTTCGGCACAGTTGCTTATCAAGCTAAGAACAAGACAATTGAGTCTATGGTTCGCGATCTATACGATAGATGGCGCACAGTGTTAAAACAGTTCAAACATGTAAATCTCGAAACTCTAATAAGATAGAAGTATGCCGTTTTCATCAAAGTTGTTCAGCAGGCTAAGAACTGTTTGGCAACCTTGGATCGAAATATTTCTGCTAGACGCTGGCGCCTTTAAAATGTCGAAACACCTATGTCTAAGAATTCTGATAAGCATCTGATGACACCTTCAGCAAAGATGTTCAGTAATGCAAAACTCTTTGGTAATGGAGTTCTTGATCGCTAAATTATTCGTTAGGTGTTACTTAGTGTCAAAAAATTTCTAATGTTGGAATGATACAGTTTTCACCAAATTTGTTCTGCAAGCCAGGAGCTATCCAGTGGATTTGTTTAGACATTTATTCGTTAGTTTTCCCATAGAGCTAAAAAACAAAGGAATTGTAGTAAATCATAGTAGCAGACTTAAGATAGAAGAAACTCTAATGGGCTATAAATATATCGTTTTCTACAGAGTTGTTCGGCAAGCTTAGAACTGTTTGGTAATAAGATTCATTGTTGTATTTTTCCACTTTCAAGTGCCAGACATAGGGATTTGTCTTCAAATCGCAATAAGTTCTAATGATGAAGCTATCAGAAAAACCATCCAACGTAAGAGCTATAGTATTGACTCAGGAGCTAACACGTTCTGATTTCATATTGGGCTGATAAAATCGGGTGCTAAACAGAATTGGGGCGTCCATTGATTTTTATCAATCAATAAAACATTGTTTGGATCCGTCAAAATAGCATAGAGTGAGAGGAAGAGAGGGGAATCAGTAGGACGTTTTCTCAATAAAAAACAACAAGTATATCGACTCATACTGCCTAAACCAGGTTCGTTTTTTGCTGTCTTTCCGCTTTACTTATTTAAGTGCTCTAAGTCGCAAACATCCAATGCCGTGTGTTTGTCTATGTCGCACACATGTTACTGGGAGGAGACATTTCTTGAGAGTTTCTACAGAGTACCTCACAGAGAAATTCCCGGAGTATCACTGGAGAAATTTTCGAAAGAATTCCTGGAGAGATCTCTAGAGGAACTTCAGGAGGATTTTATGACAGAATTTCCAGAAGAATCCCTGGATATACTCGGGAAGAGTTCCGGCATTAATCCCAAGTAGAATTCCCAGATATATTAATAGAAAAATCTCAAGATAAACTCATGGGTAAATCCCTGGTGAGCTTTGGGAAAGAATCTCTGGATAAATTCTTTCTCAAAGAACTCTGAGAAAAATTGGATAATCCCTTGGAAAAACATCTACAGGACACCGGGTTAATCCCTGGTAGAGTTTCTTAGAAGAATCTGCGGAAGAAAACCTAGAGTCATCCCTTCAGAAATTCTTGGATAAATGTATGGTGGTGTGGGATTCCCGGAGGAGTCCTAGAGGAGTCCTGGAGGAGGCCCTCGACGAATCCCTAGAGGTACTCTCAAATTAATCTCACTTAGAATTTCCAGAGGAATCCCTAGTAAGATTATTGAATCAATTCCTTGAGAAATCCCAAGATAAATTACTCAGTTGATTCCTGAATGAATCCCTGGGAATATGCCTGGAGAGATCCCTAAAAACCCTGGAGGAATCTTTATAGGAATTCACGGTTTAATCTTTGGTGTAATTCCTGGAGCAATCACATGAAAAATGAACGCAAAATAAATATTTGATTGTGACGTATCTTATAGATTATAAGGAATGAATGCTTGGGATCAAATCTTACTCCCATCAATCTCATAAAATGTGAGTTCTTCCTTCGTCCGCTAGAGCTCAGTTAATTTCAAATCAAGTGACCTAATTTTTTGTACACGGCTAGATACTATATGTATGTATCTTATCGCATACAAAAATTTAAGTCAATTGGCCAAACATGACTGAGTTATAGCGGAAAAGTGCTCAAAATAGAAGCCCTGTGGAGTTGGTTCCACTTCCCCATAACGTAAAAGTAGTAATTTGATACATCCAGTTTTATATTTAACAAAATAAATCAATCGAACCAAAGACCCAATTGACATATAAATATTGACTCTCAGAGGGTCTCAGAGGGGTTCCAGGGGCCTCAGAGTCGCCTTCAAGAGATCTCAGGGAGCTCCAGGAAATTTCTAGAGGGTGTTCTGGGGTTTCAGAGGGTACCAGGACATCTCAGGGACGTTTAAAGGGGTCCCTGGGGGTTCAGCTTACCGGGAGATGTTAGAGGCATTTCAGGGGGTTTAAGGCATGTTATGGGTCTTGTTCAGGACGGAGCTATAGTACCCTAGTTTCCCCCGGCACTCAACCGATGCGAGAACGAACATTTAACAATATACAACGATGAGCGATTGTTCAGGGACATGCAGTCAGTATTCAGCCAGACACCACACGATAGGGAGCACACGTTGAGCATAGCACAGTTAGTTTGTTAGTGGAAGCAGTATTTAGAAGATAGAATTTGTTGGACGGGATTAAACTAAAAAGGGACTGAAAATGTAAGTAATTGAATTAAAATGTTTGGATATAAATAACATGTAACTTATCACCTAGTTAAAACTTAACAGCTACTCATGCAATCATACCTATGAACTATGTTTGTACTTAAAATTAACGAATTAAAAACGATTTACAGCTAAAAGCGAATTCCACCGTAAAAAGCGAGTTTTTGCTCTTTGGACGGTCCGAAAACCATCACCTGTCGCAACAGGTCTCATGGTGCACTTCAGAGGCGTTACGGGAGGTCTTAGGGGCGTCTAAGAGGGTTCAGGGACGCAGGAGGTTCCAGGTGGCTTCAAGGGGTTTAGGAGTCACAGAGGTGTTCCAAAAGGATTCAAGGGCATTCATGAGTGCTTCAGTTACTTCATGGAGTCCCAGCAAGCATCTGGGATGATTCCAGGGATTTAAGAGGCGTTTTAGGGTGTCGTAGGGATACTTTAGTCTCGGGGGTGTTTCAGCGGCTCTCAGGAGCTTTTTTTTAAAAAAAAAAGACGCGGACACCGTCTTCTGCCAGAGGCTGCACAGACTGAATGAAACTTAAACACTAGACAAGGGACACACGAAGCATGCACCAGTGGATACGGAGAAGAAACTATTCTCACGAAAAGTTTCATCGCCCGGAGCGGGAATCGAACCCTCATCCCATAGCATGGTGCGATTAGAAGCTTGGTGACCCTAACCGCACGGCTACGAGGCTCCACCGAGTCTCAGATGCATTTCAGGTGATCCCAAGGAATTTCAGGGGATGGCTGGAGTTCTGAGGTGCATTTCAGTGGGTCTCATGAGGTATCTGGAGGTCACAGTGGCATTTCCGAGGATCCCAGAGGGTTTCAAGGGTTATCTCAGGGGTATCTGGAGCGCTTCATACTATTGAAATGGTCCTGAAATTCCCGGTACCCTTTAAAATACCCCTGAATCCTCTTAAACTCCTGGAGATCCCTCCTCGAAACCCCATACCTTGAAACACTCCTGAAAGCTCCATAACCCTATTGAAACGCGCTTGAAATTCTCGTAATCTAATTAAAACGTAATCTAATTAAACGTAATCTAATTAAAATCCCTTGGAACGTTCTTAAAAGGCGTCAGAATACCTTTGGAACGCCAGAATCCTGGAAAACCTGAACACTCTTGAACGCTCTGTAATGCTATCAATCTAGTTCTATAGCCACTTAAACCTCTCGGAACGCCCATAAAACGTTCCTGAAACTCTCCTGAAACTCTCTGAAATTCATCAAAAATGCTTCTGAAACCCTTGGTAACGCCCTTTAAATAGAAGCCTTTAGACCTTTCCTTAATCGCCCTTATAGTCCTTTCAAAAGTCTCTGATACCCCAGCAGTACTGTTGAAACGCCCCAAGAATCTTTGTAATACTGTTTGAAAATCATCGAAACCTTTCGGAAAAAGCCTCCTGAAGTCTCCTGAAACAACCTCCTGAAACGCCCTGGAAGCCCTTTGGAACCCCCTTTTTTGGGCTCTCTGAGAACCTTCTTGGCCCCTTCTCAAATGCCCAGAAGCATGACCTGTTCTCGCGAACAAAGTTTCGTCATTGAAGACCTGACTTAGTTTATGCAGAAAATTCTCTCTTGTTATGCACATTTAGGGCTTAGCAGGCTGACGGGAAAGTGAACGGTCAACCCTTGTCAGTGACAAGCAGGACGCGGAGGTTGAAACATACCACTTCGCGTCGTTCCCGAGTCTCTGTTTTTTTTTCTTGTTTTTTTTTTACGTATTTTGCGTGGCAGGCTAATGCGGTAAGGTGTGGTGACACCAGTCAGTGGAAGAAATTCCGCTCCTGTCCACGTCGATTAGAAGCACAAGATCACTAGACACATGAATGGATATTCATATTATTAAAATAATTACTTGTATATGATATATACATAAAATTAAACAATAATATAATATTAAACTAAACTATACTTTTCGTGTATTTATTCCAAATAATTCGACACGTCTTGTGTCGGCCACAGTTCCCGAGTCACTTTTTGCTAATAAAAAATATTTTTCTCCCATTTTTGCATTAACAAAACAATTTAAATTGTTCGTCATTTTCGGTGTAAGCGAGATGCAAAAAAGGTTGCATGAATCACATCAATTACCAAAGTGAATCCAGATCATGTGACTTTTCACCTTCCCCATTAACACGACAGTCGTGGAGAAGTAGAGGTGATCTCGGCAAAGTTTGAAACTGAGTGATTATGAAAAATACGATCAGCATCAGCGACAGCAACCATGACGAAGAACACGCAAAGGGCGCTGTTCCTCATCGGTCAGTTGGCTTGTGAAGCAAACTGACTGTTGATTATTTGTTCTCACTTGCTGCGGCGAATGTGAAATAACTCAGTGGATTTATTTGTTACTCGAAACTTGAAAACACAATCATTTTGTTGGTAAAGGTATGTTGTACTGTAATAACGGGATAAAAACTAAGTACCTATGCATATTCATTACCGTATACACATGCGAAAAGAAAGAAAGAGAGAGCCACCACACTGCTGAACCATCGTTTCTCACTCTCAGTATTAAATTTGATTGCTCATGCTCTCTCTCTTACTTTTAAAGCATGTAAGCTACTACTCAGGGTTAAAAAGAGGCGGTGAAAGAGTAACAATTTTTCTTCGATTGAGAAGAAACGCTTCATTTTTCAAGCACTGGATCTCGGTCATTAGTAGCAATGTATGTCACACTAACATTTCTTTCCTTCCGTAAGGACGTGATGGGTGCCGTTATTGACCTAATAAGGTTTCGAGCTCTTAAAGGTGCACGTGGAGAACGGTAAGCTACCGTTTGGTTGTTCCCGAAATCCCAAACTAGAGCAGTTTTTCGGGATGATGTGAAAGTTTCATCAATTGATTATTGTAGTGCTGAAAATTGTATGGCTTCATGAAGGTTGATGAGATTTCAAAAGCTTTTTGAAGATCATTATGATATTAAACTGTAATATTAAGAGTATTCAAAAAAATCACTAAAAAGTTCCAGTGTTAATCATTTTCGTCAGCCAGTGATACGGCGCATGTGCTCCGCAATGGTTGTAAAACATCGCGTATTTCTTCATCCCAGTTTCAAAACAACTCGTCGTACTCGGCATTGTCTGCCCACTAATCCCCGTCATCAGCAAACATAATTCCTTCCAACTAAATAGGAAGAATATTAATTTTCTCGGTAATCGTATTTTCATCGTGACGACGACGGCTAAAGTCTGACTCTCGGCTGGTGGCTGGTTGATTTCTGTGCCCACCAGCCAGCCAGCCGGCTACGACTAGCTACCACTCCTACGCACACCAACCACAGCAAAACGACACAGCACAACCGAAATCCGCTTAATCTCGATTTGGCTTCGCCACGAGTGGTACTTTGTTCCGGAGAATCCCTGGCGCTTCTGGTTACTGGTTTCTGAAGTGTTGATGACGATAACCACGGCCATCAAGGACGAACTCCCGGGGTTCCCGAGTGGGAGTAGATAAGTTAGACATTATTTACAGAGGTGCTGTTTTTGATTTTACACGATTATATATTAAGGGAACGTTCAAAAATTACGTCCAACATTTGGGGGAGGGGGGGGGGGGTCTAGAAAAGTGTGACAGTACGTGTATTGGGTATAGGAAAATTGCGTGACAGAGGGGGTAGGGGGGGGTCTAGAAATCCGGAAAAACGATGGACGTAATATTTGAATCTTCCCTAAGCATTGTTCACTGATTTGTTTTGATATTGTTAATAGCTGCTTCCAATATTCAAGACACAATTCTCCATAAGCATGTGTCTATTTTTGATCCAATCACTTATGAAGAAGCGTCAGGTCATCTACCATATCTTAAAATCCAGAAAATATTTTTAGAATATCGTCTTCATTATAGTTCTTCAGATGTTAAAATGAATCATTCCGATGAAAGGTTAGTTGAGGTGGTTAACTAAGTATTGCTGGATTATTAGTATGTTGCGAATTATTATAAATTGTAATTTAACAAACATCAAGTAGTTCTGCTTCCATAAATTTTATCGCATTTATATTTCCTTGTTATTTTCTCCAACTCGTACTGTCTTCACAGCTTCGTTCTCGAAAGCACATAACAGCAACAAAAAGCACGAACCGATTCCCCCGTGGTGAATCGCGATTTGCCTTCTACTCACTCGCCTATTCTCTTCCTATTCCAACCGGACGGAATCACTTTGAACCACTTGTGTTTTGTACGGATGTAGCTATAGCACTCTATAGGTACAGACCTCCCCCCCCCCCCCCCTTTCAACGCCCGAAAGCGTGTAGCTTCAAGTACGTATTCATAAAATGCACAAGACGACAAGACCACTACCGGCTGGCAGTGCAGCTCTCGGGGCTCAGTAGGTGGTAGACCCCAACTAATACCGGGAGGCAAAGCGACGACCGAACGAGACCGACACCGGCAGCAACGAGGATGACAACGCCAACGACGACGACGACCATGATGATGATAATAGCGAAAGCTCCATCGTCAACTTTCCGCATATCAACGCTCTGGGGCCGGGATTGGGTTTGTTCGGTATATTGTATGCAACTAACTAAGTGGGTATTAATACTGCATCACCAAATTGCGCATATAAAGTAATAGCCTTGGATTTTCTTTTTCCGGCGCGGTTCCCTAAATTTGCGGTCCTGCAACGAACGAGCGCTTATCATTTTCACAGCAACTAGAATGGCTCAGCTTCAGCTCTACGTTGTTCGGGGACTCGGGCTTTGTCCACTTTCTATGGAAGCGGAACCGTGACAGAGTTAGTTTCGTGCTTGAGAAAAATAAATTGCAGCGATAACCGACGACGGGACAAGTCAGCATGAATAAATGAAATTACATTAGTCCGGTGTGTCAGGCTTGAATATTTAAAACGGCAATGAGCTTATCGCTCGCCTCGTTTAATGATCCGGATCGTACGAAGTGGTTGCTGTTACGGTTTGTCTCTTTCTGTTTAAGAACAAAGTAAATCTCTCAAATTATCTACTACTGAATAAGAACTCCTAGTTAGATACTATCAGCGCAGTGGTTGCGTATATTTTACGTTGCAAATCAAAATTATTGAATCTATCTCTGATTTGTTAGGCTTAACCAAGGGTTTAACTAATATTGTACTCTTTTGAGCAGTCTAACTGCTTCAAGAGTCACACTGTTGTTTGTTAGCGAAATACTTGCTCTCGTTACATGGTCATATCGCAGTACCGTGTGTCATTGATTTCCGCATAAAATTTTAGCACATCGTTTCGATCTTCAGCTGCTGCACACTGAGGACAACACTAGCAAAAAAGTTATAGTTTCTGATCTACAAACCAATCGATTATGATGCAATTTTGTTAAACCATGATACTTAGAAGGATGTGCGAGAGTTCAACTGTTGGATATATTTTCTAGGTTAGGGAATTCTGCTTATCAATCCTTAATCCAGTTAAGATTCGGTAATGGTTGTTACCATCCTCTGGGGGGACATCGATGGAATCGATCTTTGTTTGGTGGCTTCGATGAGCACACAGAGAAAAAATTCTACTCAGTGGCTGAGTTGGTCTTACTCAGAAATCGAAAAATCCTTTGTTTTCTTACTCAGTTTCCGTTAAAAGTGGGACAACTCATTGGCAATGGGTTGTTCCACTTTTGTCTGAAAATGAGCAAGAAAACAAAGGATTTTTCGATTTCTGAGTAAGACTAACTCAGCCACTGAGTAGAAATATTTCTCGGAGCACTGATTTCCTCCGAGGATGGTAACAGCCATTACTGAAACGTTGGGATGAATCTTAACCGTTTTAGTTATAGAGAATCAATGACTAATAAGCCAAATCCTCTAACCTAGAATCGTGATAGTAGTATAAGGTAATGTTGTAAATTCTCAAATTTCTTCTTCATTCCTTCATCAATTCCACCGGTAGACTACTCCAGCAATTTATGCTGGAAAGTACATTCAAAAATTTCAGCGATCAAAGCTGATAAATTCACCTTCTCAAAAATAGTTTTTTGAAAATTTTCCGCGAATTCTGGCATAGTTTTTTCGGCTTTTTATGAATTTTCTCAACGGTGGAAAATTTGTGGAAAACTTTTTCCACTTCATATTTATTTTTGGATTGCTGAGAAAATTGGCTTTCATTTTCATTAAAAAACTTTGCTACTACGATGCTTCGTTCTTGAGTTATGATTGGCCAGGAGCTATGAAATTGGCCAAAACTCAAAAACGAAAAAAAGTGCATTCCAAAAATTTCAGCTATTAAAGTTTATGAAATAACCTTCTCAAAAATATTGTTTTTCTGAATTTTCCACGAGTTCGAGCATAGTTTTTCCAGCTTTTCTTTTCGAATTTTCTCAACTGTGAAAAGTTGGATGGAAAACTTTTTCCAGTTCATTTTTTTCTGAGAAAATTTGCTTTAATTTAAAAAAAAAAACTTTGTTTCTAAGATGCTTCGTTCTTGAGTTATGATTTTTCAAAGTAAGTAGTGTCTGGGGAAAATGAAAAAATCTACCTGAGTTTTGCGGGAAAATAGGCGCTCCTGATTTTTTATCTTTTTTTGTTCATATATCCATGAGCCCTGCCTGTGGATAAAGTTTCATGAAAATCTGCGACCCTTCGGCCCAATCCCGTACGGTAGTAAAAAAAATCCTCAATTGACTGAGTTATAGCAAAAGACGACCCGTGCAAAAAAAAATAATCGAGTTTAGTGCGATGATTATACGCACTGCTCTTGGTACTTTATCTTGTTAAGCATGAATAAACTCGCATAAACGCAAAAACAAACTTGTTGAAGTATACACACAAACTCACATAAGCGTGAATTATTTATGATGCCGAAGAGTTACGAGAAAGTAAACAGTCTTCACTATTATTACAAAGTCATCAATTTTATTTCGTGGCCCTCATAAATAACAGTGGTATTTGTGGAAGTTTAACACTGTGAGTGGTAATTCAACCTGTGTGGGAAACCACGAGCCGTCGAATTAACACCAGGAAATGTGTCAAACATTCAGTAATTTAACAAACAATGAAGTAAGTCAGAATAATTTAGAATGCCATGATAGTTATAATCCTCAATCGAAAGATCACTATTTAGTTCAACAGTACAGTGATGAGAATTGTTTTTTTTTTCAAAAAAAGAAGAAAAAAAGTTGCAATGCTCCTGGAAGCCCCTGGGATCTCCTTAACCTCATGGAACGCTTCTGGAACGCCTCTGGAATCCATTGAAACCCCTTGGATTGCTCATGAACCCCCTGGAATGCCCTGAACTACCCTGGGTCCCTCTTAACCCTCTGAATCCGTCTGGAACACTCGTGAAACGCCCTTGAACTACTTGAAAACCACTGGAAAGTTCCTGAAAAGCCTTCTGGAACGCCCTTGAAACCCTTGAAATACACGATTAGGTAAAGTGATACAGAGAATCTGGCAGTCATGCTAACTATTTAGATTATGGCAGTGTTCAAAAAGTGGGCACGGGCGCATAATGATAGTGTGATAAAACATATTTGTTTATCTAAATGAGAGAACAATGAAAATGTTATTTTAACCCTCGAGCAATCGCGCTGTTGTATTTTGTACAACACGTTGAAAAAATCTCGCTTTTTGTACTCAGCATTAGCGTGGTGCTGACGCAGGTAGTCAACCGCGCGAGTTACGGAAGGTTAAACAATGTGAAATTGTAAAAGACATTCTTCCAGTTATTGTAACTATGGTGT
Organism: Aedes albopictus; assembly: GCF_035046485.1. NCBI lineage: Eukaryota > Metazoa > Arthropoda > Insecta > Diptera > Culicidae > Aedes > Aedes albopictus. The sequence goes on from NC_085137.1 coordinate 421,721,428, forward strand.
GACTTTGATATTGATGGTGGCTTTCCCAGCAAAGCTTACTTCGTAACAGCAATTTCCTAAAATTAATCTTAAGAATTGTGCATTTTTGATGTTATCAGTGGTATAAATTTATCAATCATTTTCTTTTACATAAAATATTTATGATTTTGTAACTAAATCAAAATTCAACCGTGGCAATTGTGGTAGACATGTACATTGTACACGCATCTACATCTTACGTTTACTTTGAGCGAGAGAGAATTACTTAAGATAGATTAATAATAAAATTTTCAGAAATTGTTCAACATTTGGGTATTGTGCAACAATTGCGAATCACCTAGGGATTTTTCCAGAAACTGCAGGTGAATTCGAAAACTCCTGCAGGTTTTCTTAAAGAAACTTCTAGATAATGCTACGGAAATGGCTATACATAATCAGGAACCTTACGTAAAAATTTCATGGAAATTGGTGGAGACATTCAAAAGTTATGAATAGGCAAACATAGCATATGAAAAACACAAAACGCTTTCACTAATTCTCATCCAAATCAACAGTGGTAGCTTTCAAACCAGTTGATCAAACATGGTGAAATTTTGCAAAAAAGTGTCTCTTTAGGTATCCCAAATGCTAACGAAATTTCATAGTGATCCTTACAGTACTTTGAACAGTAGCGGAAATAAACCACATGTCATGCAGATGAAAATTGGTCTTGATTGTACACAATTCTTGAAATCACGTCTTTTTTGTTTTCGGGCTACACAAATTAATGCACCGATTTTTTTGAAATTTGGCACAATTAATAAACACACATCTTTTTTTCAGCCAAGTTTTTGGCCAGTTTTACCTATTCGTTACAGAGTTACAGTCGTTCTTCTTTGTTCCGATTATTGCGGATACAGGCTTTTATACCGATTAATGGTGTCATTAGACTGTTTGTCATTATGCCAAATATTTGACATGGAAGTCCGATATTTATCCAAGGATGCTTCGATTCACGTTGTGTTGGTCATCTGTTGGGGTTGTTCGGCCAAATATTTTTCGTGTCTAATGGGACCTTAACCTACTGAAGAAGAAAGACCAAAAAAGTGGCTGCGAGACTGCAAAGTTGTTTCCATGGCATAGTTATTCCATTCAGTAGAACTCCCCAATAACAAACTTGTTGATTTTTTTTAGAAACAAACCCTCCTGTGAGAATTCTATGGGGACTTTAAAAGGAATACCAAAAAGAACACCTGAAAGGTTCCTTGAAAAAAAAAAACTACTGGAGGTTTCCGGAAAGGAATTCCGACAGGATTACCACAAAGAACTCCGAGAGAATCTCTTGGAAGGAACTCCTGGAAGATTTGCAGAATCCTTCCAAAAGGATCTGTTGTGTGATTGTCAGAAGGAACTTTTGGAGGATTTCCAGCAGAAAATAGGAGAACAGGAGAAAATAGCTGAAGAATAACAAACACAGGTATGGAAAAACGAATACCTACAACCTGAATGAGGTATTAAGAAGCCCTGCATAAGAGGTAAAATACCTAAAATAATAACTGATGTGTTTCCTGTGCATAACACGCGAATAATGACTTCAGGTATGGTAATACCTAAATAATAATCGGCCATTTTTCCATACAAATAGTGATTTTTCCATAATTTAATAATACCTCAATCAGTCCTCAAAACCAAAATAATAACTCGTTGAGGTATTCTATCAATACCTGCAAAATATCAAAATAAGTTATTTTCAATACCTGGACAACCGACCAATACCTGGTTTTGGTATGATACCTGACTTTGGTATGCTCCAGTTATGTGTCAGTTATTCATTCCTGCTCGGGTTGCTGCATGTAGTTCAAGTTCATGGTTGAGATTGCACTTCGAACATTTCGCGACACTCATTTGAAAATTGATGTGAATAAAACGTTGAGACAGTGCATTCTGAAAAAAAAAAATGAAATTTCATATTGTTGAATCAAATCTTTAAAGAGACTCTTCCAGAATTCTGAAAGGAGCTCCTCTAGACTTATGTGAGAGATTTCTTCAGAATGCTGAGAATGATCACACCAGAGTCCTGAGCGTCATTAGCTAGAAAAGAAAACAAGACTTCTCCGGTGTCGGTAAGAATTCTATCTAGATTTTTCAAGAATCCTAGAAAGATTACCACATCTATGAGGATTGTCTCAGAATCCCGAGAGGAATTATCCCAGAATCCTGTGACAGCTTTTCACAGAATCCTAAGAAAAGCTTTCCCATGGGATGCTACCAAAATGTTTCAGAATCATAAGAAGGATTATACCAGAATCCTAAGATGAATTCTCCCAGAATTCTGTGAGGAATTCCAAGAGCGGTTTTTTCACATTCTTGATATAAATTCATCTAGAATACTAAGAGAGATTCTTACAAAATATTTTTAGAATTTTAAGCTGGATTTCCCAAGAAACTTAAGAAAGGTTCCCTCAAAATGCTGGACGGGATTGCCAAAGGAACCTGAGATATACTCTCTCAGAAATCTGGGAGATAGGATTCCCGGAGTAGAGTCCCTCCAGAATCCTTTTAAGTATTTCCCCAGAATTCCGCAAATATCATGGGTGGAATCCTTCAGAATGGTGAGAATAATTCTGCCAGAATCCCGAAAGGTATGCCCCAGAATTCTACGAGTGATTCCCCCAGAATCCTGAGAGGGAAGAGAGGTTCTTTCAGATTCTTAAGAGAAATTCATCTAGAAAACAAAGAAGGATTTTTCCGAAAATCTGAAAGAGATTACGAAAACTTCAAGAATGGACTTCCCAAGCATCCTGAGAAGGATTATCTGGAATTCTGAGAAAAATCTGAGAAAATACTGATGAAATTCCTAAAAAATATATCGCAGATTCCTGAAAGACATTGCCCCAGAATCATTGAAAGGACTTCCCTAAACACCTGAAAGGGATTGTCCCAGATTTCTGCAAGGGGTTCCTCTAGAATGCTTTAAATTGTTACACCAGAATCTCAAGAGAATTCTCCCATTATCTTGTCAGGGATTTTCCATGATTACTAAGAGGGACTCTCCCAGAAATCTAGATGGGATTTATGGGAGCAACTGCTCCTGAATACAGAAAACAGAATTCTACTGGGATTCTCGTAGAATACTGAGAAGGATTTCTTCCGAATCCTAAGAGGAATCACAAAATCTATGCGAGGGATTCTTCAAAATCCGAATTTATCTAGAAAATTCTGCTCAGAATCTCGTGAGAGATCCATAAATAATTTTTAATTCTGAAAAAAGTACCCTAGAATCTTGAAAAATAAAGCCCCAGAGTCCCAAGGATTTCCCCAGAATCATGAGACAAATTCCGTATAATCTTGAGAGAAATTTCCCCAGAATCCTGACGGGGATAACCCCAAAAAGCCAAATTTTCAGAGAATCTTGGGAAGAGTACCCGCGGAATACTTAGTGATATTCCCCCAGAACCTTAAAAGAATTTAACGCAGAATCCTAAGAATTACATCAGAAATATTTTCCCAGAATTCTGAGAAGAATTTCGCCATAATTCTGATAATTCTAAGTATGATTCTCCAAGAAGTCTGAGAAAAGTTCCTGAGAATGCTGAGAAAAAAATCCTCAGAATTCTGAGTGGGATCCTAGGTAAGGGTCTTCCAGAATCCTTAGAGGAATCAACCCACATCATCCAGAAATTTCTTAGAATCCTTAAAGCGATTTCACCCTTGGTAGGGAACCCTGGTAGGAAATACCCCAAAATCGTGAATTGAATTCTGCTAGAATTAAGAATACTGATAGGAATTTCCATACAATATTGCTGGAAAAAAAATTCTCCAACATTTTTAAAGGAACTCTTCCATGACTATGAGGATTTTCCTAAAACTTTGTGAGAGATTCCTTCAAAATGCTGAAAATGATCACACCAGCATCCTGAGAGACCTTATCTCAGAAAAGAGAGAAAGAATCTTCCATTAGGAATTCACCCTAAATTCTATAAAGGATGTCCCTACAATCATGGGAGAGATTACTCCAATTTTCTGAGATGGATTCTCTCAGAATGTTTAGAGGAGTTCTTCCAGTATCCTGAGGGATTTCTTCAGATTCCCGAAATGAATTCTCCCTAAATCCTGTGATAGATTGCCTCAGAATCCTGGGAGAAGTTTTTCCTTGCGATTCTCCCAGAATGCTTAGACGAATATCCACAGAACTCCCTGATGCAATCTTCCAGAATCCTGAGAGGGATTCCCCTAGAATCTTGAGAGGGATTCTCCTAGAATCCTGAGAACCCTTAAACCCTAGAACCCTTAAAGGGACTCTAGATTATAAGCAAGATAAGCAGGACTCTTCCAGAATCCTGAGTAAGGTTCACTAAGACTTCTGGGAGAAATTGCACAAGAAACCTAAGATATATAGGTGTGCATCGATTTAGTTAACCCTAGATTATAAAGGCCCTCGATTTTATGCCATTTTTTAATGGGTAAATTTTAGGTGCAAACAGTTGATATTTTTAAATCGAATGTAAAAAATCGGTCGATTTTGTGGTGCTTCAACATCGATTCAAAAAATCGATTAATCCGAACAAAAACATCGATGTTGCGAACATCAATTCAAAACTGCCCAACGTTAATTCCCACTGGGACTTCCAGAAAAAAGTGCTGGAGGATGTCCACATTCTAGAGAAATTTCTGAAGGATTCCCAGAATGAACTAGTCGAGCATTCCCTAAAAGAGCTCTGACAGATACCCTGAATTGTCCTGGAGAATATTAAGCAGTAGATGCTTTTGGTGGAATCCAAGAACGAATTTATGAATGAATTTCAGAAGGAGCTACTGCTGACCCCTAGAAAAAACACCAGAATGATCCAATTACATAAGAAATTCATAGAGAAATTTCTAGACGAGTTTTAGAAGTACATTGGGTATTTTAAACACTGCACTCTTCGCTGCGCAATACCCGAAGGATTTCTGGCAAAAATGTCAGGAAGAACCCTTTGAAGAATCTAAGAAAGACCTTCTAATGAAATCCTAGATTTTTTTAGGTATACCGCTGAACTTCAGGGGAAACCCCAAATGGAGTTATTGAAAAATTCTTAAAAGTAATATTTAGAGGAATTTCAGAAAAAAAAGTCATGGAGGGCGAATTTCCGAAGATACATCCGGGTGAAGGAACTTTTGGTCTCTTGGGAAAATTCCAGAAGGAATTCTTTAAGGAATTTCCATTTCTAGTGAAACTTCTGAAAGAATCGTAAAAAATCCAGGTTCCATCGACAGGAGGCGCCGTTCCAACACACGCCGATTGGAAGACGATGCGGTGAAAAGCTATTTCTTTGAGAAGCTGGTGAACCGTGATGCGGATATTCCGGAAGGTGGAAGCGTAGAAGACCAATGGAGCGCCATCAAGTATGCCTTTATAGCCACCGGCGAGAATAATTTGGGTAAGCTACGCACCCGGAGAGAGCAGTGGATCACAAATGATAGGAGCAAAAGAGTGCCAAAGCCGCGATAGTGGGAGCATGAACACGAGGAACCAAAGCCGTAGCCAGTCAGCGCTATTCGGCTCTCCAAAGCATTGTCCAGTTAGAATCCGCATGCAAAGTATAATTTATAGAGACGCTCTAAATGATCATCTTTTACAGCAGTCTGATCATAAACTAGTCCTCTGTTAATGGCGAAAATTTCATCAATTTTCTTGCAACGAGTGAAAAGTTATTTCAGATTGAAGACAAAACCAGTATGTGTTATGTGCTCAGATGTTGTTAACCGTGCCATAAGGAAGTGTCCCCGGGAGATTGAAGTTTGTGTTCATGGATTATTTTGCTTGGAATTTCAAGTTTTGGCAAGAAGTTTGAGCTCGGGGCATCGTTTTCTCACATCACGATAATGACACCATCTTCTTCTTCTTCTTCTTCTTCTTCTTCTTCTTTACGGCTCTACGTCCCAACTGGAACTTGGCCTGCCTCGCTTCAACTTAGTGTTCTTCAAGCCTGCTATTTGATGAAAACATTCGCGAAATGATGCGATTTGCTTTCGACAACGAATACGTTTTCACCCATCCTCGCTTTATTCGATCAACCTCCCATACGAGTAGCACACGAACGGACTCAACACTGATCAGCATAGTTGACTCTTCCTTTTCGCCGTTGAGCCGTTGCGTTCTAGCCAAGCATCTCTTTTCATCGCTTTCGATGCTTTTCGACAGCTTATCGCGAAGCATCGTTGGCTGGAAGCTTTATTAGTATGGTATCGGTACATGCGAATGTTGCTTCTGTGTGCGTGTCGAGCGTTCGTGCCGTAGCTTCGCAAACCAACCTATTCGGTATGGTTCGGCTGTTCGGGCGAGCGTGTGACGGCCCAGTCAGATGTGTGCAAAATCGTTTGTGATTTACATCATGTTCGTTTTGCCACCTCTTTGCTGCTGGTCATCGCTGATAAGTGCACAGTTCAATCGCACGCGATAAATATACAGTTGATGAGTTGTGATGAGCACTAGTGAGGTGATCATTTGCATCATTGGACTGCTCTTTGAGCACTTCCACAGTTATTAATTGAAGGGCTTTCTTTGCCTGCCATTACATGAATTTGTATATTGTGCGGCAAGTACAATGACACTCTATGCCCAGGGAGTCGAGAAAATTTTCCCGACCAGAACGGGAATCGAACCCACCGTCTCCGGATTGACGATCCATAGCCTTAACCACTAGACTAACTAGAGACCCGATAATGACACCAATTGTGTACAAAGATGATAGCCTCAAAAATCGCGTGCTGCTTTTCAAAAATGCACACGAGGGATATGTAGAGTTTTGAGCTACTTTAGCGAACTGTCACGACAGCCGGAGATGTTCAGTGGTATCATCACCGATGGATTATTGCCCTTAATTTCAGAAGAGAAATGTTTGGTAAAGTTTTTTTTGGAATTCTAATCAGACAAGTAAAGGGTGTCAGGACACTACAGAGATTATCCGATTATGTGACAAATTGTCTGACGTTTCGGCCTAATCACTTTTCAGCCATCTTCAGACGCAATTCGATCACCGCAGCTGATGCTACTTCCTATCCAGCTGGAAGATCACGTATCACTGGTACTAGAAGGAAATCTGCAAACAAGCGTTAGATTGGAACCCAACAGGACTTCGCCGCAGAGGAAGACCCAGAGGCACATGACGGTGCAACCTGAACAAAGAAATAAAGAAAGTCGCTATAAATTTGGCCTGGCCACAGGTCAAAGTTATGGCGGGAAATCGTCCAGGATGGAGACTTTCAATTTGGCCCTCTGCGTCACCATGCGCACTAAAAGTGCATCCATTTATGGACAAGATGCCTAGAAAGAACACTTCATCCATGCCGTTGGGCTCCTCATTCGCTAGTTCGTTGATGACAAGCAGACTAACTACATGGTTCGAAAAAAACCTGTAAAATTATGACGGATCGAATGTAACAAAAGGACCCCGTCATATATGATGGAAATTTTTGTGCGATCTTAATATTACATTGCAGATATCTGTTAGAAAATATAAAGAAAAATCGAGCTCCGAGCGAGAATTGAACTCAGATCCTTGGGATCTAAGTAGCACGCCTGAACTCTCTCGGCTATCTCAGCTTGTTAAAGAGCATACAATCAAAGTTAAACTGCTTCTACTATAATGCACGCATTCCCGACATGCTCCGGCTGCTGCAGAGAGTACTGAGAGCATTGGCGGAGCCAGCATTTTCTTTTTTCTTACTCACTCTTCTAAACATACACGAGAAAGAGCGTGATGAAAGAGGAGGCAAGCTGCCCCCTCTTCTATCTTTTTCTCTCTCGTGTATGTTTAGTAAGAAAAAAGAAAATGCTGGCTCCGCTAATGACTGAGAGAGACAACGAGGAAATCGCCACAGCTGCGAGCAGCCGTTCGTTTAGCTAATGACGGAGAGTGGCTTGCATGATTTATAGCAGATGCATGTAAATTTAAAGCAAATATGCTGTAAAATCGGTAAACAAGCCATCTGACCAGCTCTGGCTGCTCTGCTCACGTTAAATGTTGATGATTTACATTTTTCTACCGCAAATTTCAGTTGATCTTCAATTTACGTGCTGTTTAAATTTCATATTTTTTTGCTGTGTATGGTTGTCCTAAATTAGTAACACATAGTGAGAATGTTAGTTGTTCATACAAACGAGCATATTATAATTAAGTTATAATAAAGGGATAAATTTGCTTAAAAGGACAGTATAGTGATATGATGTTACTGCCAATGATAACGCAAATATAAAGTTCAACATTTCATGAATTTCAAGTTGAGATCAACACGATAAATGTCCTTGGAAAATATCTGTTACTACATGAGAGAACAACAAGATGCCATTCGCAGATACTGACAGTCGTCTTTATCTGCTAAATCCATCAACTAATACTTTCATTTTCACCCGTGTCATTCACACTGCCAGCTAACCAGCCAACCAACAGTTTAGAACCCACGACACGACCTTTAGCTGTCGTCGCCAACGTTGTTGCTATTGTTTCTCAACCGAGAACACAACAACCCCCGAACGTAAATCACCCTCGCTTTCCATATGGCTTGGCTGCTTGTCTTGGCATTCGTTCTGCGGGGATCCCTTTTCATCCGGAACACTTATCTATACTTATATAGAAAGTTGCGCCCTGGCCGTATAGTTGCAGGCACGAAGGAAAAACACCCGCCCCATCTCTGGCGTTGATGTTATGGCTGTTCATTTATCTTCAAATTGAATAGCGTTCAAGCGTGCTGCCTCTGAAAAGCACAGTAGGTATCACAACGACCAGGGACCAGGGATCGGGGGATAGACGTGGCCTCTTCGTGTTTGATGGCAGCATCCAACTCTCGGGAAGAAGATGATGATGATGATGTGGACGATGAGTTGAGGAGTGAATGGCACAAACACCATGAGATGGCAAAAGCTCCCTCGCTGTCTCGGACGATACGATAGGTCTGACTTTCTGTTCGAAGCGAAGAAGGATGTCTGTTTTGGGGATCGTTCAGGAATTGCCAAGTTCTGGCTGTTATCGGCGTAGTTAGAGTGTGATTGTTGTTGGCATTGTTGTTTGTTTGGTTATTGGCCGTTTGCTTGTTTGGCTGATAGTTGCTGATAATCATCGTTATATGGAGCGTGGTGGTTAGTAGTGCGGTCCCAGTCATCGAGGACTTAGGGCAAGTTCTGAAGGGGGAAAGGGCTTTAGAATAATTGAATTTGATTACTCGATGACTTGTTAGCATGAATGATTTATGAGGGGAGGACGACGATGATGATGCTGTTTAGGTTTGTGGGTGGCACTAGTTGCTGTTTGTTTGATTTCCTGATTGACTTCGTTGCTTTTGCTATTTTTCCTGGATGTGCTCTTCCGAAAATCCAGAGATAGGAGATGATGGGTGCTACATAATTTAGCAGTTCTGTGTTTGACTTCGTTATCCTTGAACGATTTGAAGATGAGACCTATTTCAAAGCATGGTAAAACGATTTTTTGAAAACATGAAAAAATTTTTCACCAATTCAGTGAATTTATGCTGCAAGCATAAACTTCCAAAGAAAAAAGTTGTTTATTTTCTTTTTACTCTATCCTTCACTTACTCCAACTATCGACACAACAAGAGCAAAGTGATCTGTGACTTTGCTGTCATCCATCTTTCCTATATCAGAAGTCACATGAATCTTTCTGACACATTGCGATTACGACCGAGCAAGCAAGCAAGCTACATGCTCTTGCCAACCATGTTAACGTGGCACAAAGTACATTTTCAGAATGCATTGTGCTGCACTCTGGACCAGGATTGTTCCACTTTGTCACATTGATAAATTGTAAAATAGGGTAAATCAAGGAGTATCTTTACTTTTCTGGAACACCTCGTGGTGTAGCTAGACTCAGACTGGGTGTTGATGTAATGTTAGAGAAGAAGTGCATGATTGCAATGCATTTCAAGTGCAATGTACTTAATTTTTTTTCTCTTGTTTCTTGTTTTTCTTTTCTATAACTTTTTCATTACTTTATTATTATTCCAGTGTTAGAAGAGTCCTAAATAGCATTTTAATGCTTCATGTTTTTAATAAGTAGTTCTTCATATCTAAAAACTGATGATTCGGGAAAAATATTTTCTTTAATTCTTACATCTAAATGTGAAGCGAACTTGTCGTTTGCAAATTATATTTATTTTTGCTTATTCGACAAAATGAGCATCTGTAGTTCTAACATGTAAATCAAACAAAACCAATAATCAATTTTCAATCTTCCCAAAGTTTCAGTTCCATTAACTTCTAACATCATTATGACAGCTTACGGTACTCTACTTTTCACAGTATCTATTTCTGCAAAAGTAGAACGAAAATGCCATCAACAGAGCCACTCCTCGAAAACGGGAGGCATTGTAATCCTAAATGCGAAACGAAACTGTAAAAGTATCTTCGCCTTTTCTACTGTTTCTCCAGAAGGGAAACGAGAAAATCGTGCAACAGTTTCACAACTCATTAAATGCTGAATTGTAAGATTCAATTAAGTTCTCCAAGCGAAGAGGCGGTGCAATGTAGTCGTTCTTGTCTCAATTGAAATTCAAGCGGATGCTGTTTCAGTTTTAGATAGTGATTTAATCTTGCGCTACCAAGCACGACGAATCATGTCACGTGTTTCTGTGAAAATGCTTACTTAATTGTGTCAGAGAAATTCAGAACGGGAAACGGTTGCAATAATTACTCCTTTATTGGCTGGAACCCGACTTAATAGAGTGCGGTACAGGCTGGGAACTGCTGCAGAGAAATGAATTGAAAAAAGTAACACGAAGTTGAGGCGATCCGATTGCTGAAGCGCATAATGCATGGATCTGAACTATATGCGGAAATTTTATTGAGCTGACGCGCACGTACACAGATCGCAACGTATAAATTTCAATGACATATGATGAAAAGGGACTGTTCATAAACCACGCCAAATAAATTTTGGCCATCACAGACCCCCACCACATACCCACCATCCCCCTTCGTAGACTTTTGTCCATACAAAAATTTGAAAATTTATATGGAGCGTAGACTTTGGCAAGGCCACCCCCCCCCCTCACCGTGCCTAGGAATGAATGGCTAGGGGGGTCTAATAAAAACCTAACCGCTAACGGAGCCTGTGGAGTACCAGGGCGCCCTCCACAGTATGTAGCCCTTACTGCGCTAACCGGAGCAATGGTGCAGTGGACCTTGTGTTTCTCCGAGACAATCAGCTGCCCTTCTTTAGTCTCACTTGAGGCTAAATAAGGGCGGGATTATGAAGATGTTGTTAATTAGTTTAAATTTTCACCTATATGGTTTCGCATTATGCGATTTACACAGTGTATTCTGTGTATCCTCGCCTTTGGCGTTTTCCAATCGATACCGATTTGGTTTTATTGTTGCTGTTCTTTGTTGTGCTGCTGTTGCGAAGAGTTTAATCTTACCTAGTTTGGGTAGTGGCTACGGTTAGGATAGCTCAGATCAATCTTCAGCATAAAAGAACAGCAACGATCAATCTTTGCAGACTTATGCAAAATGGTACAGTCCAAGTGGCCTTGGTACAAGAACCTTACTTTCGTAAGGGAAATTTCTATCTAGGAAACCTTGTGAACCCGGTGTTTGCCACTTTCAGTAAACATGAAATGGCAAACTCGCGTGTCATGCCTCGAGCCTGTGTGCTTGTCAACAACGCAATAGTTGCTACACTCATCTCTGAACTAACCACCAGAGATGTATGTGCTATCACAATTGATGTATCTGTTGGAAACCTCAACAGGAAATACGTCTATTGTTCTGTGTATTTACCACATGATGAACCATCCCCTACGGATGCTTTCAAACAAGTCATCGCATACTGCACTTCAAAAGGCCTTCCGCTAATTGTTGGCAGTGATGCTAATGCTCACCATATCATCTGGGGCAGCTCAGACATTAACTTGAGAGGCTCCAGTTTGATGGAGTACTTAAGTAGTACAGATCTTGCATTACTTAACAAAGGCAACCGCCCAACCTTCATGGTATCTGCTAGAGAGGAAGTGTTAGATATAACGCTTTGCTCTAGCAGAATTAGTCACGAGCTGACCAATTGGCATGTGTCAGATGAAGAATCTTTATCTGACCATCGCTATATCTTTTTTGAACATTTAAATGTTACTTCGCAAACATTGCGTTTCAGGAATCCTCGGTCAACAAACTGGGATCTTTATACTGATTTGGTTGCAGCCAAATTTCATGGATATTCACCATCCATTGACACTCCAAGTGATTTAGATGATGCCGTTGATACTACAACGACCTTCATCATGGAAGCTTTTGAAGAAGCATGCCCTCTACGGTCTGTGAAGATCACAAGAGGAACCCCTTGGTGGAACTCTGATCTGGCGAAACTCAGGAAACAATGTAGAAAGAGTTGGAACAGACGACGTTCGGCTGGTTCGGAGGCTTTCAGGTCGGCTCGCAAGGCCTACAGGAAAGCTCTCCGGTCTGCTGAACGATCCGGCTGGAAAAACCTTTGTACAAATGTTTCCAGCTTGAGTGAAGTCAGTCGGTTAAACAAAATCCTTGCGAAATCTAAGGATTTCCGGGTGAACGAACTTCGTTTGCCAAATGGCGATCTGACTTCCTCTGATGAGGAAGTTCTGGAATGCTTATTCAGCACACACTTCCCTGGATGTGTGGATATTACATCTTCGGATGATCCTGATGTCTTTTCTTGTAGTTATGATTCTTTAGCTTCGGCTCGGAGTATTGTAACTATAGAATCGATTGAGTGGGCTCTTAATAGCTTTGCTCCTTTCAAATCTCCTGGGGCAGATGGGATTTATCCTATTTTGCTTCAGAAGGGATTTGATTATTTCAAACATGTTTTGAAAAAACTACTTGTTTGCAGTTTTGCTACAGGGTATATTCCCAAATCCTGGAGGGATATTACTGTAAAGTTTATTCCGAAAGTGGGTCGTGCGTCGTATGAAGAAGCAAAGAGTTTCAGACCTATCAGTTTGACCTCTTTTCTTCTGAAATGCTTAGAACGCATTGTGGATCATCATATCCGTGATGTTCATCTGGCCAACGTGCCTCTTCATGTGAACCAACATGCCTACCAATCTGGTAAGTCCACTGTGACTCTTTTACACAAGGTTGTTTACGATATCGAGAAAGCATTCGCTCAAAAGCAATCTTGTTTGGGTGTTTTCTTAGATATCGAGGGTGCCTTTGACAACGTGCCTTTCGATGCCATATTGGAAGCCGCACGGAGTCATGGTATATCTCCAATGATTTCCAATTGGATTCACCAAATGCTCAAAAACCGATATCTCTTCTCGACATTGCGTCTAGCAGGGATTAGGAAATTGAGTGTTTGTGGATGCCCCCAAGGGGGAGTCTTATCACCGCTTTTGTGGAATCTCGTAGCAGATACGCTATTGAGGCAACTCAATAATAGCGGTTTTCCTACTTATGGTTTTGCCGACGACTACCTAACATTGTTAGTTGGTATGTGCATCAGCACCCTTTTCGACCTGATGCAAAACGCCCTTCAGGTAGTTGAGGGTTGGTGTCGCCAATATGGCCTTTCGGTTAATCCGAGTAAAACATCTATTGTTCTTTTCACGGAAAGGCGAAACCGTAATGGCGTTCGACCTTTGCGTCTCTTTGATTCTGAAATCGACGTGACTGAACAGGTAAAGTACGTTGGAGTCATTCTTGATTCCAAGCTTTCCTGGACACCTCACATTGAGTTCAGAATCAAGAAAGCTTGTATGGCCTTCGGGCAATGCCGGCGTACTTTTGGTACAACTTGGGGTCTAAAACCCAAGTATATCAAATGGATTTACACAACTGTGGTTCGGCCAATATTGGCTTATGGATGTCTTGTGTGGTGGCAAAAGGGTGAAGTGAGAACGGTCCAATCAAAATTAGGCCATCTCCAAAGGATGTGCTTAATGGCGATGTCTGGAGCGTTCTCTTCAACTCCTACGGCAGCGCTAGAAGTTCTCTTTGACGTTGCCCCACTACACATTCATCTCAAACAAGAAGCCCTTTCTTGCACTTACCGGTTACGGGTACTCGGTCTACTAGAGGAAACTCCTGTGAACCGCAGTTCAACACACACCTCGTTGTTTCCACTTTTGGTGAATTGGGACAAAATTGTCCTTGCTCCAAGTGATCTTACAATTGCTTGTAATTTTCCATATAGGACATTTTCCACGAAATTCCCTTCCCGGGAAGAGTGGACATCTGGTTATCTGGAAAGAAGTATTTCAGACGGCATCGTATGTTACACTGATGGCTCCCTTCTCGAAGGTCGAGCAGGTGCTGGTGTTTATTCTCGTGAGCTAAGGCTGTATCAGTCTTATTCACTTGGTAGACACTGTACCGTTTTTCAGGCCGAAATCTTTGCTCTTATGTGCGGAGTGCAATCAGCACTTCAGCAGCACGTAATGGGCAAAGTAATATACTTCTGTTCAGATAGCCAGGCTGCTATTAAAGCACTTGCTTCGGCCAACTCCAGGTCGAAGATAGTTATCGCTTGTCGAACTCAAATCGAGGAGCTGAATTCAGCAAACGCTGTTCACCTTCTATGGGTACCTGGTCATTCTTCCATCGCTGGAAATGAATTGGCTGATGAGTTAGCTCGCTCTGGAGCATCACATGACTTCATTGGCCCTGAGCCAGCTATTCCGATATCGAAGTGTTGGATTAAGCTTCAGATTCACACCTGGGCTGTCACTCAACACAGACAATATTGGAATAGTTTGGAGTCATGTCGTCAAACCAAATTGTATAGTGCTGAGCCATCTCTACGGGTGGCGAAGTATCTAACTAATCTGTCTAAGCAGAATTGCAGCATGCTGGTCAAAGCATTGACTGGCCACTGCCGACTCAGCTATCACATGGCGAATATTCAGCAAGCTGATTCATTTGCCTGTGATAGCTGTGAATCCGATTATGGAACTTCGTATCATTTGATATGTAACTGTCCAGTTTTCGCGCAACTGCGTTTCCGAGTATTCGGTAAACACTTATTAAGTGAAACTGACTTCAGAAACCTGAATCTTCAGGATATTCTGTTGTTCTTAACCCGCTGTGGTAAAGAGCTATAGGCTCTCTTTCGCTTTATGCGTTATTACAGTGCCCTTTTCAGGGCGCTGTTTGAACCCATTGTGGTACGCTTGTGCGTTAGTACCCTCTTTCAGGGTATTTTTCCTATTTCCCTACCTGTCCCTATCCCCATCCAAATCCTTTTTCCTTCCTTTTCCCTCAGGTAGATGATGAAATAGGCTGTTATTTTGGCGATGGCACAAATGTCCCAAATGGAGGATAACGTGCCTCTGGAGCCGGCCTTCTGATACCTGATATACCCCCCCCTCACCCAAACTCTACGTGGTTTATGAACAGCCCCTAATAATTGGAGCGTAAGACTTCCCAAAAGTTTACATGACATGTCATGTAAACTTCATGAAAGTCTCATCGTAATGCACAGTGCTTGGGACTGTGCTTACTGAGCATTGAGCATTTGTTCAGTGTTTTCAACAAACAGAAGGAATAATTTTGAAATTTTCATGTTATGGTGTCTTAACTCGTTATCGCCCAATTGTATCTTCATAAAAAATTGTTTTCAACTCTCAGGTTGCAATAAAATAAAAAAAAAGTAAATCTATCGTGAATGTGGATCCTTGGCATCCGATATTTTTTTCAAGCTCTATTTTAGCACAACTTTTATATTATTGTTGTATTCTGATCCGTATACATTCAATGCATCTACATTTAGAGAAAGAGAGCATAACTACTCAAGAACAATAAGAAAATGACTGTCAGATGACAGCATAGTTTACTAAAGATATGCACGTGCAACAAAAATCATAGTTCTCTCTATTTCTTTATATTTCTCTTATTCAGCCTCTCTCATTAGCTGTTACTCACGCTGGAGGAAGTTCTCTTGTAGAAATCTTGAAGAAATCTTTGAAGGAATATGAGGAGGAAACCCGAAAGGGATCTTGAAGGAATTTTAGCAGCATTCTCTAAAGAAATGCCGACTAGAACATTTGTCAGATTTTTTAAAGCAATCCCGGCAGAAATTCATAAAGGGATCCCGGGAGGATTTGCTAAAGGAATTCTGGGTGTCATATCTGGTAGAATCCTGGAAGCTCGACTGAAAGAATCACAGAAGAAATTCCGGGAAGGATTACCGGAGAAATCCCGGGAGAAATCTCGAGAGAATTCCCAGAACGAAAATCCGGGATGAATCATTCAAGGAATACCTGTAGGAATCCCGGCCCGTATACTTGAAAGAATTATACAACGATTCTCTGAGTATAATATAAATCTTTGAAAGAATACCAGCAGGAATCTGTGAAGTAATTCCAGCAGGAATTCCAGAAGAAATTTCTGAAAGAATCTTTTCAGTATTCACTAAATGAGGGATAACTTCATTCCTGAAGGAATCTCGTAGAGACTATCAGATGGAATCCTTGAAAAAAAAAAGAAATTTTGAAAGAATCCTATCAGAAATTCAGGCATGAATACCTAAAAAACCTAAGGTTGCCTGAAAAAATCTCGGCAGAAATATATAATATATATTATTTCATATTCTTGTTCGAGAGGAATCCGTAATGAAATAGCAGATTTTCTAAAGCAATCTCTGCAGAAATCCCTGAAAGATCTCACCCCACTAGCACACATGTTCTACATCAGTTTTTGTGACTCTTATAGGACCAAATTTGGTCATTTAGGAGTTATTTCGACTCTTCTAAAACATATGTGCTACTAGGGCAGGAGCAATTCACACAGCAATTCCGGAAGGAATCTCGGGAGAAATGCTGGGATAATTCTCGAGACGAATGCCTGAAGAAATCCCGGAAAGAATTCCTAAAGGTATCTCAAAAAAAAATCTCATCTTATCTTATCCTTACCGTTTTACCATCCACCTATCCGACTTCTCTGCCCTCTGCCCCAAACTTCTATTTTACGCTCTAACTTCAGAGAAACTTCAGAGAATACAAACATGGCTGCCACAATGGCCGACTTGGTCCCCTACTCACGTTTTCAAGAGCACCAATCTTGAACATTCGTAAACAAATGCTCTCGATTTGGAAAAGCTGCCTCATTTTGCAAGTGAGCAAAGCCAGGATAAACAAGTGCGGCTTGGTTTGATGCTTCGTTCGTCAGATTTGTGCCTCTAAAGTTTGTTTGCAAAACTGCAATGGGATTTCTAGATGTTTCACCTTAACCCTTAACCCTACCATCCAGCCCGATCGATATGTACAATATGGGTACATGGTATCTTAGTTCAAACCACCATTACGTGTCTTGGG